>NW_028263385.1:23948893-24248979 GCF_051168715.1 Poecilia mexicana | reverse complement strand
GAGCGAGCAGTCAACCTGTCAGCTCAGATTCACTTTTTCCACCTTCTTCTTTGCACCCAACAAAACCTTCACAAGCTTACAAGCTGTGATCTCACTGCACTGCCGGAGCAGATGGTGTTTATTAGAGAAAGAGAGCAACACAGAGAAAATAAGGCCTTTGCTGTAAATCCTTCCTTAGTCCAGTAACTCAAATGTTTCCAGTCATTCAGTTTTTCTTTTCATAACTTAAATGTACTCTGAATCAGTCCACTCCTTTGTGTCTCTGCTCGGAGGACGAGCACCTTGCTGAATGTGTCCTGTTGTCCGTTTCCCAGGTACTGCGAGGAGATGGTTCCTCTTCATCCTTGCCTTCTCCTCATCAGTAACTGCGAGCAGACGCTCTCCAGCCACACGTCACGGCGACTAATCACCATGGAAAAAATTAAGGAGCCAGAGGTAAGTGCTGGCGGAAAATGTCAGCCCGAAAGCTGGAAATCCGAAGTGTTTATGGGAATTAAAATTCCGATGTTTTTCTAGTTGGAATACGAGGAGTTGCTGGTCCGATGCTTTTTGTAAATCTTTTTGTTGGATAAAGCAAAAAAAAAAAAAAAAAAAAAAAAAAGGAACGGATGAATAAGACCCAGCGTGTTCCAGCGCAGTCAAACCGCAGCGGGTCGATTTGCCCTTGCTCATGTTGTTAAATATTTTTATGGCTTCTGATCGTGCGCATAATTCAGTTTGGTACGCCAGTATAATTTGAAATACTTATTTAGATTTCTATCCCTGGTTTGGGTCAGTTTAATCTCACAGAATGAGACAAACGACGAGTCCTGTAATGCTGAAATGACTCCAAATGACCTCCATCTGGTAAATATCATTTACGGGAGTCATAAAACTACCTTACATTTTAATTCAACAAACCTGGTGCAGAATATAGAAAAGGATGTTAAATTGTTTGTGATCTCAAAACAACTTTTTATTTTTAGGTCCTTTCTGCAAAGATTACGGGCTGTCACCTCTGATTCACAGTTGTCAAATGGAGAAGGGCTGATATGATGAGCCCCAGTCAAGTCAAATGATTCATTAATAAGATAGAAACACTTTATTTAACAGGGTGTGACTGACATGACATGAATACAAAAGAGTCTTTATGAATGTTTACAACTGTTGTCATGAAGTGTCATTTGGTAAATAATGACACTTTTAATGCAAAGTTGACTCTTTTAACGGACTTTTAATCCAACTTTGCATTAAAAGTGTCATTGTTTACCAAATGACACTTCATGACAACAGTCGTAAACATTCATGAAAACGCCCTCAGCTTCATGGCGGTTGATATGTCAGGTAAAGTGTCACTGAGATAATCAAGTAAATCCGTTCCTTTGCTGTACCTGCTTGGTTCTAACTTTGCTTTTTTTCCTGTTCTGGAAGTGCAGCCGTGTTATATCTATGTCTTTGCTTTACAGATGATCATATTATTACTTATTAACATCGTGTGAGCAGCAGAAATGTTTGATGTTTGTGTGTGTGTATGTATATAGGTGTGTGTGCTCGATCAGAAACATGTATGCGAAGTGAAAACACGTGTGTGCCACCCCCTCCGTTCCTTAATGCAGTCATTGTATTTTACAGAAGTGCTCCGTTTGTGTAACCGTGTGAGCATGTTCCGGACGAGCGTATGCAGCACGCGTGTTTGTTTTCACATGACATCCCGCTGGAAGTGACGGTGTCTGTATTTCTGTCTGCAGCAAATCCTCGCCATCTGGCTGTGATTGGCTCATTTCTTTTATACTGGAACCCTAAATGGCTTAATCACACGTCGTATGGAAAACAATCCGTCTTTGGATCTGACATCCAGTCCACTTCAAAACCCACAAAATTGCTCCCATGAACGGCGCTGTATAACATGCGCACACAAACACAGAGTTGTGTGATGTTATCTGAGCGGTATCTGTCTCAGGTTGCGTTTTTCTTTTCTTTCCAAATGGCTTTCAGAGTGCTCCTATCTGCACGCTTTAATCAGGCTTCCCAGCTTGATGTTTCCCAAGCAAATGTTTGCTTCACTTTGACGTGTGTGCGTGCGTGTGTGTTCACGCTCTTTCTGTGTTTCTGTGGTAAATGACATGGCCTTATTCCTTTCAACATTTGATTTCTAGTCGGAAAAAGATTCGTTTGATTTAGAAATGTCAGTTTCCAGCCCGCTCTCTGTAAATGAATTTAAATATCCGCCAATACTGACATTTTCCATCCAGTAGCTGAAACGGGCTTCTTCTGCTAAGCTTGTAGCTTTTTTCAGTAGTAGCATATTGATAAAAAAAAAAAAAAAGTCTGAATTTGCTTCGTCCAGTGACAAAAACACTCAACTGTGATTTACATTTTCAGCTGCTGGTTTTCTGCAAATTCAGAAATGAACTGTTAACCATTATTTCAGCTCAGTTTAATAAAAACAACAACAACCAAATACTACCAAATTTAAGAGCGGAAGTGATGTCACGCTCCTCGAGAGATTGAGAGAAGTAACGCTGAAAAGCTTGGTAAAATAGGGTTTTATTCTTTGGAGAAATAAAGTAAAATATACCTTACACTAAAGTTATTTCTAACTTGGCAGCCATCTCCAGGAGGGTACGATGTTTGAAAACCATGTGATGGCATTATTGTTGGTTTAAAATTACAGTGATGACATAAGTTTTGATAAAAACAACATTTTCCTTACTTTTTGCATTTTGTGCATCGTAATCGGTGTCTGCAGAAGCGAGACTCCATCCAAATGCCTGAATATGTTTATGGATCTGCAGAATGTAAACTCGAGCAATTATTTCTTTTCAAACTGTTCTTGGTAATTTTATAAATGTGCGCACTGTTTTTGGGATGGCGATGCTGTTCTTTCCCACAAGACAAGATGGCGTCATCGTTACTTTCGCCATCTTTTGCATTGAATCCAAGCTTTTCTTCTGTGACTTGTCTAAATCTATAGCAACAGTCGTTTTTTTTTCTTTCTTTACAAAAAACGAGTGTTTTTTTGTTTGTTTTTGGAAAGGGTTTCATAATTCCTGCTGATTTCTAGTTTTACTCACCATGAAACAGGAAGCTTTGCTCCACGTCATTTCATTTTACTGGCTGTACTTGATAATGCTGCCGCAGCCATAATGCTGCTGCTCTTTTACACACTGAGTGTGACTGCAGGATGCCGTGAATCACCAGCAATAGGAAACCACCGGTGAACGCTGAATGAACTAAATTAATTTGGACTAACAATTACCATCTCTTCTTGCTGATGCCATTTCCTTTCCAAACTACCTGACTCATCTTTAGCATTTCAGCTTCCTTTAGAGTCAGGTCTGAGTCTGCTTATGCGTTGAAGACGGCAATATTATCGAGATTGTTACGATAACACCTTTTCGAGATATTGTCCTGCCATTGAATTTTATTGTTTGCACTTTTAAGAAAATGCAAACAATAACACAATAGTGAATATTAAACACAACAAGGTTGTGACTGTGCTCTTTATCATACAGTTGTTTTTTTTTTTGTTTTTTTTTTTACCATTAATAATGTTAGGGAGGCAAATTATGTTTTTTTTTGGCCTTTAGGAACAAAGAATGTTATTAATTGGTGAGAAGATGTGCAACAGCAAAACCGCTTTATTTTTATTTCCTCCCCGCCCCCCCAAACATTAAAGGAGGTAAACTCTCTCTGTGGACTGCCAAAATAACACTGCACACTGTAAATTGAGCATAATATGGGCTCTTTAATTTGGGTTCATGGTGAGGTTGTTTCCTCTGAATGATCATGGAAAATGTTTCCAGGTTGCTTGGCAGCGTCTGCGAGCAAACGAGAGGTGGTACAAACATATTACAGCACTTCCAGCTCAACTCACCTCATTATTCCTCTTCCCAGCATCCCTCTTCCTCCCCCGATGGCTCCGCAGATCAGCAGCTAGCTTCCAGCCAACACAAACGTCTTTATAAGGAGGAAACAGTTGATATAATTTAGTCATGCATTTAGAATGTAAACACGGGAAACTACACATTGTTTCTCTTTTTTTTTTTCTTAAGAGGAAAAACAAAATTACCACCTGTTATACACCTCTTTGTCCTTTTTCATACAGATTTGTGAAATAGTTGCTTGAACTTAGGCTTGACGGTTACATGTTAAGCACAATAATAGCCCAGATATTGTTGTTTTTTTCTACAGGAACTGGACAGCCTGGCTCATCTCTCAGACCCCCGCTTCATCCCCTACCAGGGACACAACGCCTTCAGAGAGAAGTATTTCAGCGGACTAAACAAAAGGTCTGCCAAGGACGACACAAAATCAGACGTCAGTGGAAAGTGAAGACACAAAGGCCCTAAAATAGCAAGGAATCTTTTTTGAGTTTAAAAAAAAAAAACTTTTTTAATTTTGGTTATCTTTGATCTTAATAATGTTGCTATTATTTGTACTACTTTGCTAATAAAAGGACAAAAAAATGTCAATAAAGTGACAAAAAAAATCATTTTTTAATATAATGACTAGCTTATAATTATAAATTGAATTCTAAGATCTTGCAAATGATCTAACATAAATAAATACAGTATCTCTTATCGCTTTGTTAGAGATGTACAGAGAAATCAGAAACTCAGAAACCTGATCTTTTTTTTTGATGTGTACACTAATCATATCGCGGCGCTCCCAGGATGTGGTAAGAACAACACTCAGTCTGGATGCTGCTAGTTAGGTGATTAAGAAGTTGGACGAAGTACCGAGATATAATAAGTTAATCGAAAGGAAACAAACGTTTTCTATGTCATGTCATTCAGGCTGTGTGGGAACGAGAGAGAGCAGGACTTTAAACAAACAACAGGAAGACTGAACTAAAAGTTGCTGTTTCTTAGTCTTGTCTTTTTGAGATTTCAGCCTTTGCAAGCCATTAAACAGGCTGCGTCTGGAAATGTTGGCAGCTTTTTGGAAATCTCACAGTTAAGTCTCTGTGCTCTCGAGTTGGTTCCGCCAGGGATCGCTTTTTAAGTAAAGCAAGCCACGCTAATACTAATGCTAAGCTATTAGTGAGAACTTGCCCATACATTTGGTGAGCAGCTCCTGTTGTTTTCCTGCCACGGTTCATACGCTGCCCAACGCCCTGTTCCTGTTGGCACGGCGACTGGGCACGCCTTCGACAACATTACCCCGTCTGTCTGTTTATCGGCTGGGTCTCTGCATTTCCGCTGCGCTTCCTTCTTCTCCCGACTTCATGGGGAGAGTTCAAAGCGCCATCACATGATACTCAGCTCCCCTTCATTTGTGGTGAACACTGCTTATAGTTCCCACAGCGGCCTTTTGTTATCCGTCATCATCATCATCATTATCATCATCATCATCATCATCATGTAAAATCAAATGTTACATTAAAAAAAGCCTCCTCTTATGCTCTTCTTATCGGTCGTGTCGTTGTAGATTTCATGTTGCAGAAAGTCGTCCTGTCACTGTGGCTGAGCGGCGCTGCGTTTGTGCTGCCGCCACATTAGTGATAAAACGAGTCCTTGAAAGCGCTCGGTCTCCAATGATGCAGACGATAATTAGGGCGAGGGGATGTGTGGAGGGAGGCGGGGGCGGGGTCCTCTCCACACACCACGTAATGCTGTCCAGACGTTGAGGAAATTCTGTTTGTGAATGTGTTTATACTCGCGCAAGATCTGGTTTTGTTTTACGCTGGACACTCGCTGCAGTAGAGCAGTTTCTTGATGTCTTTCAGTGACAATCCAGAAGCTTGAAGCCAGAATTGTTCACAATAGTCACACACCGTAACCATTTGTTTGGCTGATAATTACCAATGTCGGCTTTAATTATTTTCTTTTTCTATTTATATAGTGTTCATAGTGGGCAAACATTCTGCTGTAGAAGTGACAATAGTTGGACATTAAGCTCATTAAATATGTTTTAGAATAAAATATGAACTTTTTAAGTTTTCTTAAGTTTCATTGGGTTTTTAACCCAATGGACCCTTTAGAAATCTACGAAAAGTTACAGTAAGACAATTATTTAAAACATTTTTATTTACAGTCTTCATTAACAATTTGACAAGACTAAAATAGAAAGCAGTGATTTATTTCAAAGAATATTTTATATTTACTTCCAAACTGTGAATTTAAGTGGCATTGTGTATGCAGGACTCAGCTGCCTGCGTTTGCTCTGAATTATTACGTTCTTCATCTCACTGGGCGTTTTGGGTTTAACCCACCTGCCCAGTGAGAATTCAACAGGTGGTGGAAATGCTCTCCTGAATGTGGCGGACCATAAACTAGCCGAACCTCACTGACCGTTCCGCTCAGTGGAATCGAGGCATTAAAGTCCTTTTCAAAACCAGTTTTTATGTGTTTGAGATCATTGTTTCAAACGTCTTGTTACCAAGGTTCACATAAACATGAGCTGAATCGGTACCAACCAAAAAAGACGTCCTTTCTCTGAAATTGACACCTTCATGCATGGGTGGATTTATCTTTTACAGAAATGCTTATATTACAGAACGATAAGAGGAATGTTTCCATGACTTCAGATGGGACATTCAAAGCTTGGGATCAAAGTATGACCTGGTAAACATGGTAACAGTAGCTCAATGCTCTTTGCTTGTTTCTCGCCCATTTGTACTGTTCATAGCAGTAAGTGGTTTGAGTAAATAAAAGATAGATGCCACCTTCAAATTCTTTACAACTTCACCTCAAATGAACAGCTAAACGGCTGAAGCTTTGGCACAAAGAGCAAAGTGATCCAAACACATGTCAGAACTGGTTTGGAATGGATAAAATATTGAGGTCCTCAACCCTATGGATGATTTGTGGACTTCACTTAAAAGCCAGGAAACCACTAGTTTCAATTAGCTCCACCGTTTCTAACAGGAGTGGTCAGATATCCAGCCGTACTTCTGCTCGGACTTTGTTTACGGCCACAAAAATCCACTGGTTTCTGTGGAACCTTCTTTGGTGCTATTAGTCAGAGTTTATGTGTACCATCTACTTGAGCCTGTGTGTATCATTTGGACCTTTTTGGATTAGAGAAAATACACAATAAATTCAAATCTGTACACCCATTGGTTGTTTTTAAAAATCAGTGAGGATGTTTGTCTTAGAACCATTCCGCCATGTAAAATGGGTGGAATAAACCATAGTGGTTTGGAGAAAATCCACAATAAAGCCAAACTTATGCGTTGCTCTTAAGCATCACCGGAGTTGTGTATGGTATTGCTTTTTAGAACAAAATGAGGAAAAAAAAGAGTGGGACCTCAAAAGCTTAAAATTAATAGAGCATCGATGTTAGTGATGAGTTTGTGTGAACGTCTTACGGGAACTGGGTTCAGTTCTCGTTTTCTAAGCAGCCCTGCATTACTCTGCACCGTCCCACCTCCAGGTTTCTCCTTCACCTCTGATCTCTCCTCCTTTTCTCAAAGGGGAACTCCCCATAGGAGGAGACGGCCACTGTTATGGAACGATGATTTCTGATTAAACTCCCCTCGGTCTGACAGTCACCCTTAATGTGCTGAGTCGGCTGGTGCACCATAAAGTGAATATAAAATGTTTATATTACGAGAACTTTTTGCACTGAAGAGAAATTGAGGCCAAAATATATCATTTTATGATTTTTGCCACCTTTATTGCGATGTAAATTCTATATATTCAGAAAACAAAACAGGAAAACACCCTAATCAGATTAAAGTTTGGACTTTGACTGGGACGTTATGACACATAGATATGTGTAAGCTGTTCCGTCGCAGGTCTGGCCGTATGCTAAGTGTCATTGTGTCAACATCTGCTGATGTTTCAAGTCTTTTGCAGCTTCTAACAAGTTTCCTTTCAGATTCTTCCATACATGTAGCCCCAGGTTGCTTTCATAAGATTAAACTTTAATTTTCCTTCATTGGAAATTCAGGTTTGGCAGCGATTCTTTCCCAACTGTGTGTCAAGTCAAGTCAAGTTTATTCGTATAGCACATTTCAGCAACAAGCCAGTTCAAAGTGCTTCACATTATCAAAACAAGCAGCAACCATTACATTTTACCATGAAAATGATCAAACAAAAACACAACGGGTCTGTTGATTAATGTTCCACTCAAAGGCCACTCAAAACACAGCAGTGCATCTATCACAGTGTTCTTATTAGATCTAATGGGAGTCATGCTGAACACATCTGTTTGCCAATGATCCACAGCGCTTGATGAGTCACCTTTTGACCGGTAACATTAGCCAAGGCTTTGCGTGTAATCTGACAGAAGTGTGTGCTGTGCCTGTTAGGAAGGGGAGCATTGATGTGCTTCGGGAGGCCGAGGTGATAAGTGTGCGAGGGTGAGAGGGAAAAACTTCAGAGAGCACAGCTGGCAGTCAGAGCTCTGCAGTCCTTGGAAATACACAGGAGCACATGTTACACAGGTGCTGTGCACCTGCCTGCAGCCGGGGGAGCTTTGGACACCTGCTTGTCCTCCACCCATTCACGCCTCGCCTCCTCCACCTTTAGGTCAACTCTGTGCCCCCCATCGACACGGGCAAACCCCTGCTTAGCCTCTGCTGCCGATGATCAACGTAAGATGAGAACTGTTATCTCATAGTCTGGGAGGAGAGGTGAGGAGGAGGAAGAGCCATTATAGCGCTACAAATCATCACAGGTCTCTTCGCATGCAGCTGTGTGAAACTCAAACCAGGAACAAAGACAGGCGGAGAATCTGCTGTTTAAATCTTTTTTTTTTTTTTAGTTGTTTGCATCTTTTCTGTCGAACCGTTGCGTTTAAGGCCACTAGATGACACCCTTGAGCAAAGAAAGCAATTAAGCAACAGCCAAAGAAGGTAGTGCGAGCATCGAGCGCCATTCCGGCGAACAAATGGTTTTGCCGTACAATCAGTGCTGCGCGGCCCATAAATAAACAGTTCAGTGGCTAAGCTTTTGAAGTGATATAGCTGTGGTTGAGAAAGTGCAGAGCAGTTTGGAACACACAACATCCTCTTTAGGATGCTCGCCTGGAAGTGGTGAGGGTTGTTGGCCCAGGAAGTAAAGGGGGGTGACTGAACGCCTTGTCGCCCAACTTCCTCATCTTTCCGGCACCTATCCACAGCCCTCTCTCTGCGACCACATTCGGTCGTTTAATCACCGTTGCCCATGCCTCACGGCGTCTACAGTGCAACTGCGCACGCTTTGCTTTAAATAAACCGAGAAAAGAAATCCACTTTGTGGTTTTCACATCTCGTTGTTCGCTCTAGCGTGTGACCCTAAGGCGTCACACATGCGCCGATGTTTCTGTACAGTGGAGCTTTTGATTGCGTGTGTTCACGGGGTCATCATACTTAGTCCAACAGGAAAGGCTGTTTCGCAGGCAGGAAGCAAAACACCAAAGATAAACCGTATTTGGATGGGCGCATATGTGTATCGTTTGGTGTTTACGCTGTTGGTGTGTATGAATGGGCTCTTGCGGTCGTCAGTGCTGTTCTTCATTAGAGTCACGAAGCCATTCGATGTCTTCCTCTCGCCCTTATTTTAATGATTCTTAACTGCCAAGCGGGTACACACACTCACACACTGCCAAGATGGCAAAACCCGGTGGTGTCTGTGACACATTTCCTCTTCTGTTCTTGTTAGGGCCATAAAGCGCTAATGTTTCTCTGCAACCCTATTACAAGCCACCTGTGAGGATGTATTATAGGAGCGTTTTTTCGTCCAGTTCTGTGTTTTCCATGGATACCTCCAGGACACCAGGACCCAGTCTCAGAAACACAGTGTTCTCGAAGTGGGGGGAAAACAACCTGGACACGAAGGCGAACCTGCCGCAGAGCAGACGCAGACACACACCCTCACACCGCGCTAATGAGGAATACTGCAAAGTGAGAGGAAAGCCGAGCTGCCAAAGGAAATATCCGCAAATATTGGAGGAAAACCGTGGAGAGGGAGAAATATTAAAACTGTCTGCTCCGCATGATATATGTTCAGGGATTTTGAGATGGGATTTCTTCAACAACAGTAGTTGCTGATTTAAACCTATTGGGATTGGCAATACTAGTCAGCTCCTTTTTTATCTATTAAACGTTAACCCCCGCTTCACATGGTTTCTGCATCCTCCAGATCAACCAGATTTTCCATGAGAAATTGCCTCTTTCAGGATGAGATGCCATTGTCTCTCAGTGAGAAAAGCTGCTGTCTATGCGGGGTTTGAATTTCAGTTATGCACCTCAGTGCTTCTTTGGGAGGATTCGATTGAGACGCGTTCTTTATGTGTGAGCGGTTTGAGCGTTTTGTGTGCCTGTTTGCATCCCAGGCTGCACATATTACTTTTAGTGATCACAAACCCTCAGCTCTCATGGCTGTTTAGCTGAGTGGAATGTGTTATCCATGAGGGTGTGCTTTAGCAAGGGCCACAGTGCACGCATGGGGCTCTAATGTTTTTCTCCCCTGGGACATGCAGAGACTATTGCACCCCTATTGCCGCTCATTTGATCTGTGAGGTGACTTCTAGCTGCTAACATACGCACACCTGTCCTTTCTGCACAGGTGAAGCCACTTAAAATTGGCTGAGCTACACCGCATGCCGGCCTGT
Organism: Poecilia mexicana; assembly: GCF_051168715.1. Taxonomy (NCBI): domain Eukaryota; kingdom Metazoa; phylum Chordata; class Actinopteri; order Cyprinodontiformes; family Poeciliidae; genus Poecilia; species Poecilia mexicana. The sequence continues at coordinate 24,238,455 of NW_028263385.1, read as the reverse complement.
CAGGCTGCGTTTCCACTTGAGTCAGCTAATCTTCGGAAAAGATGTGGAAAGTTGGAAAATTATTCGAACACTGCAGAGTTTGGAAGAGTCGTGTTTTGACAGTGATGGAGAACACCTTAGTGATTATGTAACTTTAAGCTTTAAGCTGATTTATTGTCATCTTCAACAACTTAAGAAGTAGGAATTTCCGACGCCTGTAAAAACATTGTTTGCAGCAACTCTGGCAAAAATCATTTCAAGTTTGACTTTCCATAAGCAAACACCGCTTTTGATTTGTTCTGTTTAGAGTTGCAGTTTAATTTCCATTTTGCCTCAATAAAGATTTTTTTATTTTGAATGTTTAAATTTTAATGTAACATTGATTTTAGACGATTTTAGAAACATGTGTGCCCTGTAAAACACATGTTTCCACAACACCTTCCCATTGATGCAGGGGCGGCCATATTGAAACGCGAAGTCCTCCTTACTAACTAGACTAACTAGAGTTGCTCCCAGTTTTTGAGCCGTACTCACTGCATCCATTCATAACCACTTTGAAGAATATACTTAGTGTATTACCCAATCATAAATATAAAAAATATACTTATATATATTCTATTTCTGCCCTGAATAAGTTTGCTATTGCTTTCATGCATTTTCACTCCTGGAACTTGAGAAGCACAAATGGCCACGGTGAATGATAATGATTTTTTAAAACGATTTTAATTTTATTTTTTTAAAGTCAGTAGCTGTGTTTTGCTTGACCACAAGTCAACACAAACGCTTTCAGTCAGAGTTGTGGGTAACTGTGGTCATTCTTAAACAAAAACTAACCAACACCGGTACACCTAAATCTGGCATTCATAACTGGAAAAAACATTGGCTGCCAGGGAATGGAAAGTTCTGACACTTGACTTCACCAAGCACAAAACAAACACCAGAAACTTTGCAAGGACTACCCATAAAACATGTGCACCTCTAAATGAGCGTAATGTTACACTTTATATTTGCAGCATGTATTTTATATCGCGGCAGACGCAAAGGCTAAACGGTTCTGCCAATGACTGCCAGATGCGCCGACTAAATTAATTACGTGCAAAACGAACCTTTTCTCCGAATAATATTTTGAATGCTAATTCTCCAATCAGCCATCTTTACTGAGAAATCAGAGGGCCAACATACAAAGGAGCCTGAAAGAAAGTTTATTTAATTTTCTTCTCTGCTCTGCTGCACAGCCACAGCTTCTTCGCCAGAACCTGACAGTGTGGAACTCAAATCAAATAAACCTTGCAGATTTGAGTTAGTGCTTCTTCTTGTTTTTACAGCTTTTTGGCCTGGCGCTGGCCAGGACCAACACTGACTTTCATCCACACAGCAAGAAGAGCGGCCCAGGGCTGCTACAACTCAGTTTTATAATTCTGCTCAGCGAGAAAGACGATAATGCTACGAAATATCTCCAAGTTGTCTTATTAGAAGAGTGATTTAATCCATTCTTTTATCTGTTCATATTTCTCATGTCGACCTGCAGTGCTTTCAGACATGAGGTGGTGTGCAAAAAAAAATAAATTACAGCTTTTCTCTCTTTTTTTTTTCTCTCTTTTTTTCCCCACACACATATTTCAGATTACAAAAAGACAGCTGACATCAATAAAAAGTCCACTTTTTAGCAAGGATTTTATCGACTTAAAAAGAAAATACTGTCTACACCAACTTAGTCCAATGTGTAAATGTAATGTAATGATTAACCAAATTTCTTGAGTTCAGTTTCATCAGCCAGATCCGAGCTGGGCTGTCTAACATGAGGTAGACTAAAACCGACACATCATGCGCGATCCAGAGAAATTCAGGAACAAATGAGAAACAAAGTTGCCGACATCGATAATCAACGTGCAACCTGGAAACTTTCTTTCCAGACTGATAGGAAATATTAATCCTTTCGATCTGGATAAGATTGAAATTTCTTTTCGAAAGTTTTGTGGGTCCAGTAAAAACATCAGCAGCGAACAGAGTGGTGCATCTACCAACATTACTCAAGGAGTCCGAGGCTGACTCATCCAGGAGGTCACGAAAACATCCAAGGACAACATCTGTGGCGCTGCAGACCTCGTTTACTTTAGCTAAGGTCAGTGTTCATGATTCACACAATAAGCAACAGACGGGGCCAAAAGTAGCATTGAATATAGAGTTTAAAGCCAATACACCCTGCTGACCAAAAGCAAAGGTCCTGCCTCACATTTGCAAGGGAAAAAAAACCTTGCAGATTAAGGGTGCCACAACAACTTACTAGTTTAGGGGGAAGTTGCACTTTCAGAAAAGGACATATGACTTGTTTTCTCTGAATAAACCACATGATCATTTTGGAAAGTGCCTTTTGTCTAATATTTAGATTCGTTTGATGATCTAAAAGAAATCGAAGCGTGACAAAAAAAAGGATAAACAAGAGCAATCTGTTAAGGGCCAAATACTTCTTTACAGTTCTGTATCGATTTATTTTTTGGCTTTCGTTGAGAGAAGAAGAAAAAAGCATTTGAAACAGTTTCAGGCCATTCTACAGCAGTACGTCTGATTAACTCAACACCGAGCCTAAGATGCCTCAAAAGTGCTTTTTATTATTGTGCAGAGTTGCTGCCTCCCCCAAAACCCTGAGCATTGTGCGGGTGGGATCCTTCAGGTTGCGTCGACATCCAGCATGTGAAGAATGACCCCCACCTTCCAGCACTACCCTGTGCGCTCTGGTGTTTCTGATTCTGTGGTGCAACACATGCAACTTGCTTCTTTTTTTTTTTTTTTGTCGTGAAAACATATTACGAGCCGTGGTGTGTACGGGAAGGTGGTTTAAAGCTGGGTTTATTTGTTTACTGGCTGTTTAGATATTGCATGATGAAAAGTTTGTTGTTTTTTTTATATTTCAATCTTGCATAGCTTTTGTTGAACATTTTGAGGTTTTATGAATCCAAATAAATAAAATGTGTGTTTGTGTAAGCTTCAGCGTGCGCAAGCAGGAGCTTGTTAGTGTGTGTAGGTGTCTACACGGCCAAGGTACCGGTTAAGCACCTCTGTGTGTGTGTGTGTGTGTGTGTGTGTGTGTGCGCGTGTGTGTTTGTGTGATTGGATTGTGCAGTTTGTATCATGGGGGTTTCCAGAAAATCTTTTTTTTTCTTTTTGCTTGCGCATTTTCCTTACAGTTTGTGCCTTGATGAAATGCAAACTCTGCACACTGATACATTTTAACCCCCCACCTATCAGAGTCTTGGTCCTGGAGAGCCTGGAACCAGAACATGGTTCTAGGTCCAGTTCACAAAGGTTAGAAAGAAATGATTCATATTCAAAAATGTTCACTTATGAAAACTAAATTGCTTGCTTCAGTATGAAGCAGTTGATGTTCATCATTCAAATTTTTATTTAATAAATATTTGAAAAAAGTATAGAGATTTACACAGTTGATTGAATTACAAATATGCCATCAATTAACCCTTCAGAAATTAATTTGTCTCACTTTAAAAAAATACTGCAACTATTTTGACCATTTGAATATTATTAATAATAATGTTAGAAAAAAATAGTATTAAAATGAAATAATAAACTAACAGCTCACCTGTGCAGAAACACGACCTGCACCGTCTTTGTTTGACTGCCTGACTATGTAACCCTCAGTTGTTCTAAAAACATGAAAAAAAAAGTTACATTTCTTTCCAGTCTTGTTTAACGTTGGGAGTGAGGGAGAGTGGCTTAGACTCAGCCGCTGCTCCGCTGGATTCAGTGATGGATGATGGTGAGTGTTTTACAACTTTAAGCACATTTTAAGTTGTCGGTGGTGAGCAGACTTTGAGCAAACAAAGGGAACGCTGACGCTATTGCACCCTCGATGACGACTGGGACGTTATTTGGTGTTACTGTATTTGGTAAGAGGCAACAATCATGTTTAATACTGCTTTTTTTTTTTTTTTCCAAATGTGGGAACAACTTATTTTCCTTTTGTTCAAAATACAGAGAAAGTGACAAGGCTGCTCACATAGTAACACATATTTCTTTTACCATCATCTAATTATGCGTGTCTCCAATTCCCTGCTGAGGAACAACAAAGGTTATTTGTATTTCCATTTCTAACCTTTAAGTGAAATACTTAAGGTTCGTACTGCTAAATGTACTGCAAGCATAATATCCAGGTGCCATCAGAAGTGCATACTGAAGTGTTTGTCTTCAAATGTCATAATATACTGAGCAGATTAACAAGAATATCAGAGCAACAAAAAGTCTCACTTTAACATAAACTATGTGTCTGTGTGCGGTGCATTTCTGGTTAAAACATCATCGCCCATTCTTCTGTGAAGTGAGTCACAGTGGGTCGAGTATTCAGGTAGTAAGAGTGGTGATGCTTCGTATTATTACTACACCTACCAGTGCTGCTACTGCTGTGTTTCTGAGGTCAACCTTAGTGTGTCCCATCAGTGGACCGTGTCCAAAAAGCCACCCAGAAAGCTTCCTGATCAGACACCCGAGTCGATTTGGCTGACACCTCTTAATGGGGAGGGACACCCACGCCCCTAGAGAACAGAGCTCACCTTTTCACTCGCACTGAACGCAGCGACCTGCGAGAGACGGCTGCCTCCAGCCCGCTTCTATCTGGGAACTCTTTTTTTTTTTTTTTTCCCCAGCCGTGATTGAAATCTCATGATCACAAGCAAGAGCTGGAACGAGAACGGACGAGTAAATCGAGAGCTTTCTGCGCCTACATTACAGTCGATGAGGCTCCGTCCCGTCTGCCGGTCGCTCAATAAATTCCAGTATCACTCGTCAACAAAACACCCCGAGACACTTGAACTCTTCAGCTCGAGCCAGAGACTGACCACCGGCCTGGAGCCGTCCTGCTTTTTCCAATCGAGAGCCGTAGCCTCAGACTTCCAGGAGCTGGGTCTCATCCCGGTCGCATTGCAGTCAGCTCAAAGGTTTGAAGATCCAAGTCCTGTCCAGAAAAAGAAAAGAAGCGAGATTTGAACAAAGGGCGCCGGATGGGTCCAACGTTTTCTTATCGATCAGTTACTGTAAGCGTGTGACTCGTTTCCACGCCATGACGACACTGGTCGTCACACAACATGTGTGAGATGTTGCAGTGAAACGTTAGGGTAGCGTAACCCTAACCCATTCTTTAATGCAACGTTTCAGAGGTGTTTTTATCAATAAAATATGAAATGTACCAGCTATGTGGTGTGGCTATGAAAAGCCACTCTAATTAATATGTTTACAGCTAAATCTGTTGTTTTTAAGATCTGAAGACGGTAATCTGTGTGTTTTTCTTCTATCTGCTTCAGTTTTTTTTTCTCTTCAAACAATGATTGTTCTGATGCCAGTCGGTCTTTTGAGGACATCTGGTCTATATATATTTGCATGATTGCTCCCTTTTTTCCCCTGATTGGGAAAAGAAAAACGAGCTCCTGCCTCACACTCAGTAAAGTCCTAACCGCTCATTTTTGAGGTTTTTAAGTGAGCGTTCAGTGAATTGAATCAACACTGTGAAAAAATAAAGTCTTGGCTAATGAATGAAATCTTTCCTCATACTGTACCGCAAGCACATTTATTGTACTTTGGAGCTGTAAAAACAATGGAAAACAAATGGATTTCTTAGGCCTTTTTTTCCCCCCTTTTCTTTATTAAACAATGCTGGTCGTGTACTTTAGCAAGTCCTCAGTGAAAAGCTCAGACTTAACATGTGAAATGAATCTGCTGCTAATAGCCTCTGCAAATATTACAGAGATCGCCAAGGAGGATAAAGAAAGCCGTGTCCAGACTTTAAAAGTGTTATTTCAAACTTTTATTATATACTTAGCACCTCATCAGAATTTTCCAGATACATTTGGAGGATGTTTGGACGCGTGCCAACCAGCAGCAATGGGGAGCGTGACTAGCAGGTGTTGCTGGGTATTTCTCCTGGTGGCATTTCCCGGCAAGGTCCAAACCATATTAGGAATATTCAACGTCTGCTAAAACCCCACCGAGCTTCATGTTTGGGGCCATCGCAAACATTTTAGGGAAACATGCGATCATTTAAAGGTCGTCTTATACGGCATGATGAGGTCTAGCTGCATTCATATTCTCATGACTTTTCCTCACTTTGTAGCATCACAACAAGACGCCGCATTTGGTTAAATCCTATTAGACATGTGTTTAATGGGATTTAATCTGACGGGCTATCATGAGGCAGTGCATAACTCTGAAATAACAATAAAAAAAGTTATTTTTTTAAAGAATAAGCATGTGGGGTGCAGGGGTTAACCACAACCCTCATAAGGAGTCCTTAGTCCTCGTAGCAGGCTCGATTCCCGGCCTGGTTGACCTGTGCTGCATGTCTCATTACCCACTTTCCTGCCAATTCACTATCAAATAAAGGCCACTAGAGGCAATAAAACCTTTAAATAAAAAGAATCTGAAAAGTGTGGCATAGTTGGACACCTCCACTCGTTCTTTTTTCCATTGTTCTTTGCTGAAGTGCGGTAGGTTTTGATTGAGAACAAGAGCGAACATCAATTTTCAATCATTGCTGAAAATTCCTAAAGCAATGCAAGTGTGGACTTTGACTGGGCCATGTTAAGATATGGGTGTGCTTCCATCTGATTGACTCCATTATTGCTCTGACTCTTTGCTAGCTGCATCTAACAAAAATCTGTCGAAACCATGTTTCACCATGAGGATGAATCGGTTCAGGCAGCCATCTCATGTTGGGTTGGTTACTTTTTTCATTCTTAGATGACGGATTGAACAGCTCTCTATTGGATGTTTAAAGCTCAGGATATTGTTTTAAAACCCAGACCTTCTTTTTGCCTCTCCACATATTTATCCCCAGCCTGTCCACTGTGTTCCTTGGCCTTTATGTTGTTGTTTGTTCATAAATGTTCTCTAACAAACCTCTCCGACCTTCACAAACCATGTCGATCTCTCTGAGATTAAATTACACACAGAATAAGTCGTGTACGCCACACTTTTCATCCTTTTGATTTGCATGGATTTTGAGGACGATATTTTTTTCTTGCACCTCACAATCATGCAACATTTTGTGTTGGATTCTTAACCTAAAATGGCAAAAAAAAAAAAAAGTGAAAAAAATTCAAGATGTTCTGTGTTCTTAATTTTTGGTTGTGTGGTTGGACAGTTGCACAATTCACTTAAAAACACAGCATATGTTTTCTTAACACCACAAACCTCTGTTTCCTACTTTCAGTGCAGTTTTACTTTTTTTTTTCTTTTTTTTTAGCGGAGAGTTGTGTGAGAAATTGTTCTGACTGTGTTCTTTTTTAGAGCTGTTTTTTATTCAGTCAAATAAACTGAGCAATTTTCAGTTACATGAGTAACTCAAAATCTCTACAGGGGGGGAGGGTTTATTTGTCACTGACAAAACAGTTGGAACTCCTTTTCCTCCTTACCAGGATCAGCCTGTTCTCTGTCCGTTCCTCATCAAATGCCATCACTACCCGCAGTATAACAGAGAGTGCATTTCCAACACTCATTTATCATATCGAACTTATTTCCAAAACGAACTTCAGAGACAGAGAGAGAGAGAGAGACAGAGAGAGAAAGAGAGGAAAAACAAAAGAATGAAAAACGGAGGAAAAGAAAAAAAAAATTCAACCTGTAATAAAAACCAGGCACGCCATTTTGGAGGCTAGAAAGTGACGTCTCATTTGCTGCCAAGACTGCCAAAGGTGCTGCTGGTGGAGGGGGAAATCTTACATTATAAGGAATGAATTAAATCTTGGATCCAGACTGGGAGCTTAGATGCTCACTGCTTTCATGAGACTTCAAGCAGAACCAAACACACCTTTGTTAGATTGGCTCCAACGGTAAAAGCCCATGCGAAATCGGCATCACTGCCAGCTGCCATGTTCCATAAACTGAGGCACATTTTTCCAGTGTTAAGGTGTCACCAAACAAATATTGAGGCCGTATGCTCAGCAGAAGGCACACGTGTCTGGGAGTAACATTAAGCAAGCAAGAAAGAAAAAAAAAAGAGTGTTAAAGGGATAACGCGTGCTGAGCGTATTTGCGACGTACAGTTGAATTGTTTACAGTTGCGTGAAAAAGCACCACCGCCATTACAGACGTCTTCTGTTTTTTGTTGCTACTTCTTATGTTTCCAAACGAAATCTTTAGTTGATATCAGAATATGTCTGATTTTTGAACATTTTACTGTAACGCTAAAGAAGAATAGTGAGTTTTTCACACTCCTAAATATTGGTGCACGCATGTTAAGTACCACATAGGCACGAAAACGAAACACTTTATTAATATTAGCAAAGGGAAATGAATGACTAGAAGTGAATAAACATTTGTTTACAGCAGCACAATGCAACACTGAACTAAATAGGAAATGTGGGAAATAGATCACAGAATAAATAGTTTTGACATATTGTTTCTCTTACAGTAGTCTTTTGGAGTTATTGTCAACAAAACGCACAGTGGACTAATAATATGCATTTTGTTAGAAATGTTTTTAGCCCTTATAGAGGCTATTTCAAATGATCTTTTCATTCAGAACCTGTGAAATAAAAAACATTCCTGCTGAATCAATATTAGCTGATTTACTGACAGCTTACAAAAAGGCTAAAAAGCCCCAATAAATGAGCTGAATTTATTTGATTTCCTTATTTTAAAAAAAGAAACATTTTAGAACCATAATATGAAATACATATATCTCTAGATAAATGTAAACATCTGTGTGAAGAAGAAGAGATGCTTTCTTTTATTCTGGAGGAGAATAGATGCTTCATATCCTAACTGGTTCCTTTTTATGCGCTTCTGCAAATTTTCTCGGAAAGAGATGAATCTGCAACTTGGAAATGGTTCATGTCATTCCAGATGCATATTTTGGAAATGACCATATCGCAGATAGTGTCTCAAAAACCAAAGCAGACATTGGATCAGATGAGAGCCTGACTTCAAAAGTCGCCTAATGTGCCAAATATGTCACGACCAACTCGGATCTCCAACCAAGTGGAAAACATGACCTCAGTTAACGTAGCGGTTTCACAACATGCTGAGCAGAAATACTTCATACTTAAAAAGGACAAACCACTAATGCAATGTTGGGTAAATGAACTTTGCAAGGTGAAATGGGATAAAGTTTTTTATCTTACTCTTTATTCTGATTTGGCTGAACTCGTTCAGTGGAACAGCAAATGTTCACCTCTCATTTCAAATGACTGAAAGTTTCGACTAGAGTTTTAGCTTTGTGTGCAAACCTGAAGAAGACCAAGTTGGAGTTAATGCCGACTAATCTTGGAAAACCGTCTGTTGTCTTGGTTTAGTTTCATTTTTAGTCTCTGGTGTAAAGGGTTACAGTAAAAAACAAAAAATGGACATATTGACCTGTTTACAGAAGAACTATCGTTATGGTTCTTGATCTTCATTTGTTATTCAAAGTGGACTAAAGTGAGTGTTTTTGTAGACTTTCACCTGCTTAACTCACTATCAGATAGAAATTACAAGAATTTAGCACAGTCGTCTGCTCCTTTGAACTTTTTTTTTTGTGACTGTTAGCTTTAAGAAAGTAGTTTTGCAATTCTTCTCTGCATGTGGAAATTATTTTTTATTTCATATCACCCCACACAGGCTACAAAACTTGCTTATATGGTACAACTGACAAGTTATTTTTTGTAAGGTGCTTGTGCACCTCCCCCTTTTCAATGTCGCTCTGGGCAACTGCCCATATGGCCAATATACAAAATGCAGCTGCACCCAGAAAATCCTCACACAGAATTTCATGGCAAATCATTATTGTTTTTCTTCAGCTCTTTGCATAAATAATTAAAAAAAACAACAACATTTTTTCAAGTTCTTGATCATCAGTGAAGATGGTGGGACTCAATTCAAAGTAAAGAAATTACTTTTTTTTACACGCACACACATTTCTGCTCTGGCTGTGTCACACCTCGTAATGTCAATATTTACCAGGATGCGTGTGCGTTTGCTACATGTCCTTGCGTTTGTGTCATGTTCTTTGTGAGCCTGTGTTTTGCACTTTTCAAGTGGCCCCTCTTTGATATGCCCTCCCGCAGCTGAAAGAGTAACTCTAGAGCTCAGCGCCCACAATGCCGCTCTCACCTGTGTGCTTTGATGTTACAACAGAGGCTAAGTAGACCAAGTCACGGATATCGCTGTCAGGCAGCACACGTGAAGAGATATTCCCCGTGACCTTTTATTGTGGTGAGTTCTCGGCTCACACCGGTCCAGCTGTCTTTGTTGGTTGCGGCTCCGATGCGCTCCTGTTACAAAGGCGGATGGATGGGTGTCAGGCAGGGGTAAAAAGCAACGCTCTTCTCTGATCGTCGCTCCGGCTGGACTATCAGACGACTTCTGTGTTACTGGTCCTTGTCTGTGTACAGTCTGTCCTTTTGTTTACTTCACGTTCCCTTTCACTGCATACCTGTCTGGTCCAGAGCTTTAATAAGCGTCTGCTATTTCAATCTGGAAAGACTCAGACGAAGAAAAAGGAACAATTAAAAGATTTAATGACAGCAATGAATAATAGTTCTTTGGCGCTCGGGCCCCGGCAGCTGATCTGAGCCGAGATTTGATGTGAACTCGATGAACATCCCGATAACCGATTAGGGATGCTCTCCCCCGGGGCCCGACACTGGTGGTGGAGGTCTGGAAAGAGTGCCATCCTGGAGCCAAAGGATGAGGGTGGAGAAGGGGAGGTGGTGGGTTGAACGCAGCTGGGAAGCGGCCGATGACTTGGGTGTGGATCCTTTTATGCTGAACTTGATTGATGATTGGACACGTCAGGTGAGGTCCAGCGCTGAGGTCGGAGATGAGCATGACGCCAATGGACGAACGGAGGGGATGGAGTCTTCCAGTTTGAATTTTCGCTATTAGCTCCATTTCAATCTGGAAAGACTCAGACGAAGAAAAAGGAACAATTAAAAGATTTAATGACAGCAATGAATAATAGTTCTTTGGCGCTCGGGCCCCGGCAGCTGATCTGAGCCGAGATTTGATGTGAACTCGATGAACATCCCGATAACCGATTAGGGATGCTCTCCCCCCAAAAAGGGGCTGAGGCCGGGGCCGAGGCCCGAAGAAAAGGGGGACCTAAAACTTGTGAGCTGCCTTGAGGGTGCGGAGAGAAACATCACAGTACTGGTAGTCGCCAAACGAGTGCAGAAGTCTAGAAGGTGTTAAGGAAGAAAATATCTAAATTGGATAACTTTGGAAAAAGTTTGGCTCCCTCTTCCTCTGGATCCCAGGTCCTCTCGGCAGGCCATGTGTAGCCACAAGGAAAACAATGCGTGTTGACGTCACAGAATTACAGAGTTTAATCCAATATAAGACAATGCACAGAAACTACCGAACAACGGAGACATACATTCATTTACCTGACATAAATGGAAAGAAGAAGAAAAGCAAAGACATCTTTGGAGAGTTGCCAGAGCAAATCTAATGTGTTACTTCTGTGTAGAAAGTTTTATCTCCTTTAATTTATTCAAATAAGGCGTATCTTGCTCATCCAATCCAGGAGCTATCTCTGGCCCCTTATCTGAAGCCTAAAACCCCTGCAGTTTACGGCCTTTCACAAATGGGCGCGAAAAGCCGGGACCTCCCCTGTACTGCTCTCCACACAGACAAAAGGCAGTTCAAACGATCCTAGCAAACCATCCGCTGCAGCCACAGGCAAAACAAAGGTCAACAGGCCAGAATAAGTCACTGATTTAAAACCACAATTTAGGCCATTTGAGTCAAGACATGCTCAGTTTTAAAATTAGCTTATTTTAAATTTATTCTCTTAACAAAGGTGAGAAGCTGGTAGGAGGAATCAAATTTGATTGCTAGAGGGGTTTTCATGATATCATGAAGCCCATTCAAAGAATGAAGGCATTCTAAGAGAAAGGCTGAAAAATACCAGGCAAGAAAGTGAAGGATAGTTGAAGGCGCGGAGCCAGGCAGGAGATGGGATCAGTTTCGGGGGACACGATCATCTGGAGACAGGCTGGAGGATAGGTGCCTGCTATATGGGAGCCCTGCTGAAAATATGAGCGAAGAACAACTGAGACATGGGCCAACAATGAGAGGAAGGCTAGGACATGGGCCAGCCGTAGGGCAGGCCATGCTGGGACATGCCGAAAAACTCGGACGTAGAAATGAATGATTGAAGATTTAAAGACAAAATTAATAACGGTTCTTAGGAAATGAATGACAGTTCTTTGGCGCTCGAGCCCCGGCGGAATATTTGAACTGTGATCTCGGGTGAACGCCCCCGACTCTGATTAGGGATGCTCTCCCCCCCAAAAGGGGCTGAGGCCGGGGCCGAGGCCCTAAGGTGAGAGGAGGGAAAGGGCAACTAATCCACCTGTACATACTGCTGTAAACACCGTCTTATCTGAGCTCTTCATAAGAAACATGCAAAGGTAATAAAGCGAAATAACACAGACATGAAGCAACATGGTTACATTTCTCTAAAGCAGCAACTTTGAACCTGAACGGTCAGCTGAAGCAGATCTCTGACACCAGAGCTGGGCTACTGTTAAGCTATGAGGCTTGTTGAGCTTCGTCAGGCTTCGGAAGCTAAAGCCCGAACCGTAACCTCCCCCGTTAATCTCTGACACTAACGACTTGAAAATAGAATAAATACATGTCCGTTAGAATGTTTAGATACTTAATTAGCACATTTTTACAAGAACAATGGCAGAGAATATTGCCTACTAGCATAAGCTAAAGTTAATGTTAGCCACAAGTTTAAGTAAAACTCACTGTCGTGTCAGTGAATGTATAACTAGGCGTGCATCTTAAACATTTCTCCAGCTGACTTGTTGGGGCTTCGGATCGATGTACAACCTTGGCCAAGCACTGCAAGCACCCAGTGCAAATGATAATTGTAATGGATCGGAAACAATCGAGCCGCTCCGCCCGGAACGCGGAAACTGAGGTGCAAAGAGTCCATAGTGGGACTCTGAACCTGTGAGTTGATTTGGGGGACAGGAGGAGGAGAATGCTGAGAGGAAAGAAAAGGCACAGCATACAAGTGGTCAGCCAATAGGGATGTTGATCACGAGAAAAGGTGAGGCACTGATGGAAGGAACAGATATGAGGTGACAGATGCCACGAGGAACTTGGTGGAAGAAGGCCAGCAGTGATAAACCATAACATGATGCCAGGCTGGAGACAGAGTCAGCGGAGGAATACTCTGCGAGAGTGAGACCAGGCAGGAGGAAGCAGGACAGCTTGGTGGTTAATGTGATGGCGGGGCCAGGCAGGTGAGCATGAACAGCTTGGGGGCTACTGGGATGGAGCGGAGCCGGGCAGGTGAATGGGGGCCAGCCATGGGGATACGGGGCGGCGCGGAGCCGGGCTGGAGGGTACGGGTCAGCTTGTGGGGATGCAGAATAGCCTGAAGAAAGGCTGAACGACAGGTGCGGGCTGGAGAGGCGCCTCGCTGGACAGACAGAGGGAACAGCTGGGACATGGGCCAGCTGAGGCGGCGCGGAGCCGGCCTGGGGGGTACGGGACAGCAGAATAGCCTGGAGAAAGGCTGAACGACAGGTGCGGGCTGGAGAGGCGCCTCGCTGGATAGACAGAGGGAACAGCTGGGACATGGGCCAGCTGAGGCGGGGCGGGGCCGGGCTGGGGGGTACGGGACAGCAGAATAGCCTGGAGAAAGGCTGAATGACAGGTGCAGGCTGGAGAGGCGCCTCGCTGGATAGACAGAGGGAACAGCTGGGACATGGGCCAGCTGAGGCGGCGCGGAGCCAGCCTGGGGGGCACGGGACAGCAGAATAGCCTGGAGAAAGGCTGAATGACAGGTGCGGGCTGGAGAGGCGCCTCGCTGGATAGACAGAGGGAACAGCTGGGACATGGGCCAGCTGAGGCGGGGCGGGGCCGGGCTGGGGGGTACGGGACAGCAGAATAGCCTGGAGAAAGGCTGAATGACAGGTGCGGGCTGGAGAGGCGCCTCGCTGGATAGACAGAGGGAACAGCTGGGACATGGGCCAGCTGAGGCGGCGCGGAGCCGGCCTGGGGGGTATGGGGCAGCAGAATAGCCTGGAGAAAGGCTGAATGACAGGTGCGGGCTGGAGAGGCGCCTCGCTGGACAGACAGAAGGAACAGCTGGGACATGGGCCAGCTGAGGCGGCGCGGAGCCAGCCTGGGGGTACGGGTCAGCTTGAGGGAGTGACTGAGAAGGCACAGAGCTAGTCAGGAGGGTGAAGGCCAGCTGGGTGTTACAGACTGGAAAGAAACCTTAAATTAAGGGTGTAAAGGACAGAGGGGAAAGATATGCGAAATATTGACAGGATAACATTCACTTGCATGAGTTTGACCAACCACCACCAGAGAATTGCGCAGTGCTCGTCTGGCACTGGATGTTAGCGTAAGGCCAAGAGAGTACCTCGAGACTGGTGAACGTAGTCGAACATAGACTTTTTTTTTTTTTTTTTTTTTTTCTCCCCTCAAGGTTGCATGCATGCAGGGCTTGGAACTACGATGAAACAGGTTAGACAGTGAAACGAGTTAGAAAATGCTGAGGACTTGAGCTGCTGAAATGGATGATGCAAGCGAGAATTCATGGCTTGTTTAATTGATAAGGTCTGGAACGATTGTACCGAGATTGTCATGGAGGGATTTAAGTCAATTTCACGATCTGTGGCCAGCAACTGAACAGCGTGTGATGCCTCACAACTGAGGCAAAACTCCTAATTACTGGATGATTAATACGTACTCGTGCAGAGACAATTGGCAATATGACTTGAATTATGACACAGTCAAAGACAGCATAGTCTTCGGTTGACAAGTTGGCTGATAATGGAGCTGAAATAAAAAATGCGGTAGCCGACACACCCGAGACAATGGGCTGCATGGCTCTCAGTAGCTGAGTGCGCATACGAGTGCTGATATATGAATGAGTAATCCCTCTAGGCTGCCCCGACTCCAGACGAGTTTAACATGAGGGCATTGGCTTATGGGGGCAGAAGGTACACTGCAGTAAAACTACCCATACGAGGACATTTCCAAAGCGTTCAATAACGAGGGTCCTACACTCTTTAGAACATATCAGCGGGCTACAGGCCACTAGTCGACGAGCTGAAGGTGCTACATTGTATAAACTTTCATTATTATTTAACGTTGCCTGCCTCCAACGCTTGCTCGACTCAGTCGGTTAATTGAGGAAACTGTGCAAAGCTCTGCGAATTGCTGGTTGCTGCCATAATTCGAACACACACGGAGCTGAGACAGCAGCAGCAGGTCTCTTTAGCTGTCGCACGGGAGTAAACCCGGTGAAGAATCTTAGAGCTCGAATGGCGTTTTAAAGCGCCTCCCCAAACACGACAAATCGATTCTTCAACATGCAGTTAAAAGCTCTCGAGAATATTGGGCGCAGCCTGAGTGGCCTACGAGTTCGGGAGAGAATAGGCTAATTGAAACGCAGTTCGTAATAATGCGAATGAGACATGAGAATGCTACGTCTTACCCCGACAGCCCGAGATGGGCGTAGAGAGGGAAATCCGGAAAGGTGCTGACCATGGCGGCATGCGGAAGAGAGAGAAGCTGTTGACGTGGCTGACCCATCGCGTGGCAACGGTGTGAAGACGATGCGAGAGCGGCGGTGGAGAAATGGAGGGAGAATGGATGGTGAGCTGGGAGAAAAAGGTGACGTGGATCGGTGCAGCGAGACCTTGGCGGGCGAAGGAAGACGGCCTTGCTGCTTCCGTCGGATCCTCTCTTCGTTTCTGTCGTCTTTTACGTGGCATATTTTAACAGGCTGTCTCCTCCACGTAGAGCTCCGCAGTTAGCTAGCTGGACTCACTGACTGTGCGGGAAGCAATTGCGTCGTGCGTCATGGCAAAAGTTAAAAGGTAACGAGGTGACGGGGCTTATTATGACGTTTTTCGAAGGTGGGACGAGGAGTACGGGAAACCCCAGATAGGTGAGAGATAGGCGGGTGAGCCTGCTTGAAATAATCGAGGCTGAGGTCGGGAGAAACATCTCTTGCAACAGAGGAGCGTCTGAGGGGAAAAGAAAAGGCCAACGCAGGATGAGAGGTAGAAGGACAGAGAATCACGAAGCTGTGGAGAAGATGAGACGTGCTGGCTGAGGAGCTGTGGCGAGCAGATGAACGGATTGAACGCAGCTGGGAAGCGGCCGATGACTTGGGTGTGGATCCTTTTATGCTGAACTTGATTGATGATTGGACACGTCAGGTGAGGTCCAGCGCTGAGGTCGGAGATGAGCATGACGCCAATGGACGAACGGAGGGGATGGAGTCTTCCAGTTTGAATTTTCGCTATTAGCTCCATATTTACTTGGTGTTTTGCCTTTAAATAAATAAAAAAATAAAAATAATAATAATAAAAAACAGCTCAGGTTAATGCATTATTGAGAAATGAAATGATTAAATAAATCAATGTTTTATATATTTTTTTATTTTATTTACAAATAAAAATCTGAACAGTGTTGTGAATTTTCATTCAATCCCCTTTCAAATGTACACCACACTTTTCAGATTTTGTTATCCTTTTTGTTCCATTTCACAATTGCGCAGTGAATTGAGTTTGTCTGTCACATCGAAGGCTCAGCAAATGCATTGAGATGTCAAGAATAAACATTTTGATGGATTTTCTGTTTTACATTTATTTGAATATATATCGGGCTCATTTCTTTTAGTGTTGATCACAAATCATTTGTTCTTTGATTATTAATTTAATTTCAATCCAGTTTGACGTGAATTCCTTAAACACCTCATCAATAATTCCTCTCCTCTTTGCGTTCTCATGTGAGATTGAAAATAGCTCCCGCTCCGGTCCGGTCCGGTCCAGCGACGCCCAGCAGCTGGACAGAGAGTGATGAGTAGAAACCAGAGGGAGGAGACCCCTGTGGACAGGTGAACCAGATACTGGCTCAGGTCAGCACAAGGTCAGAACACAGCTGAGAGATAGTGTGTGTGTGTGTGTGGGGGTGTGTGTGTGTGGGGGTGTGTGTGTGTGTGTGTGTGTGTGTGTGTGTGGGGGGGGGGGTGTGTGTGTGCGTGTGTGTGTGTGTGTGTGTGGTGGTGGGGGGCTTTGTACTTTCATGATGTAAGAAATCGTCCACACTCCTGTCCCCCCAGTCTCTCCTCTCACACACACAGGCCCACTGTTCAGCTGGGCAGAAACAGCTCTTTGTCAAGCCAAGCAGGCAATGAAGGCTCCTGTCCTCCACCCGCTTCACCCAACCCGTCATCCTTCCCTCCTTCCTTTAGAGGGGGTGACAATGACCTCTGGCTGAAATAACATAGGAGCTCCACCTGTGGATAGAAGAGGCCCTGTACAGAAACACTCGATTGGCCTCCCTTGCTCTCCCCTTGGTGTCGGTGTCATGCAGAACCGGGTCTCGGATACAGGAGGGAGGATTATTCTGCACGGTTCAGTTTGTTTCATGTTCCGAATCAAACCCAAACAGGAGCATTGCATTCAAATTTTGAAATTCATGTGGCACAAAAATGTTTTTGTGCCACATGATAACTCCTAATGCAAAGAGGTGAGAAGAAGAAGATTTGGGAAATCATATAATGTTTCAAGGTAAAAGTCTATGGTCCGATGGTCCTGCCGTTTCCTCATCAGCCCCTCGTTATAATCTCTTCACCCTCTTCTCTTCCCTCCAAATGTTCTGCTTACCCTCATATGGTCCTGCTCCCACCGCCTCACGCTCTTCTTGCTGTCTCGATGCAAAGCTCCAGTCTGTCTCCGACGACCCGGCCTGAACCAACACAGCTTTAATCCCGGGATCACTTGGCGCGGTGCGGAGGGCAGAGAGAATGACAGAGATAAACACCGACACTCTTGATGTTTATTCAATTAGAAAGAAAGTGCTATTTATTGGCACAGCTAATCCCGTGGGAATTGCAGGTCCGGGCTGTCGGGATACAAGGTGAACAATGCTTGTGTCGACTTTTTTTTTCTCCCCCTCCCTCACAGACGGTGTGATGCCAGAACCGTCTCTATGCTTGTTCAGTCGGCAAAAGCAGACACAGGCTTAGATGAGTCTGATCAAACAATAAAGCTAAGTTTAAATATTCAGCTTTATCATTTAAGCAGAGTTTACATTTTTTATGACCTTACGATGACAAAAAGCATTGATCCAGTGAAACTAAAACTACAATAATCAGATCTTGGAGCGTATTAGTCACTGCTTTTGTAGAGCTTGTATTCTTTCTTTTTTTTTTTTTTTTGTCTTATGCACCTGAAAATGTAATGTGCACTGTTTGTGGAAACATTTTACAAAACAAAAAAGAAAAATAGCTGCGTCCAACTTCAAGTTTAATATTTGAGAGGACAAAAGCTCTGATTTGCTTTTATGCTACAAATTGTTAATTTACTGTAACCATGCAGGAGTTGTCAGAACCTTTTCTGTCATGACTGCTGTTCATCGCTTGAATGAAGAGATGAAGTTTTTACCCAGCTCTACAGTTTAGCAGGATTTTATTTTCCAATTAAAAGTAATCACAGAGTTAACATTTTAGCATCTCATATTTTAGCACGGTTAGCATAATGAGCACGATGAGCGCATTTAGCACAGTCAGCTGTACACACTCATTTGTGTTTGTATTCCCTGTGGTTAGTTGACCCTTATCCTAGTGATGTCATTTTCCAAAAGGCGGCCAACAATTTGTAATCAGGCATTTTCTAGTAGAGGAAATGGATGTGATATTAGGTGATGATGTAAGCATCACAGTGGAGGTGGAAATTGGCACCTGCCATTGGCCAAATTCTTGTTGTGTGTGTGTGTGTGTGTGTGTGTGTGTGTGTGTGTGTGGGTGGGGGGGGGGGCTTAAGAAAGACACAAGTCTTGGCTCTTCACCAATGTACTTTAGTGAAGAAAGTGTTTAATTTCCCTGTATCAAATTTGTTTGGGCTCCCTTCTTTGGCCCTCTATTTTTATTACTTATTATGTATTAAAGCTTATTAGGTATACAAAATAAAATAAAATAAAAATACATACAAGCAAAACGCCCACATATCAATCTACCAAAGATTGTGTAGAAGAGTCCCATCTTTTCCAGCTTGTTTCTCCCTTCGTGCTGTTGTAGGCAGAAGGTGTAGGTCATAAATTTCATTGCTCTTATGTGTTCGACAATTTGTGTCAAGAGAGCCATTGAGGGTGTGTCTCTTCTGAGCCAACATCTTGCGATGACTTTTTTCACAACAACAAGGATAATTCTGATTAAGTATACGTCACTTCAGTATGGTCCCCTTGAGGGTACACTAAGTAACAAGGTAACAATTCCAGATGAACACCGAACGCCGAGCAGATTAAAATTGATCGAGTTTTTCCAGAGGTCAGCTCTGCCTGGGCATGAGAAGAATACATGAACTTGATCTGCCTGGTTAAAGTTACTGGTCAGGTTTTGATTCTTCCATCCCTCCAGCCACAGTTCCTCTGGTATTTAAATTTGTAGATTTTTATCCCCTTATTTTTTCAAGTTAAGGGGAATTCTATCATCAACTACAATTTTTTTTGTACATCCGGCTTTGTAGATATCCACAAATATCTGAACCAGACAGGAGAGATTTCAACCGAGCCACCTTGTATTTCCTGTACAAAACAGTGAAAAAGTTGTTTCCCACGTTACTGATTGTGATCATTGTCTAAATCAGGGGTGCCCAAAGTCTCGACTTTGGGCACCCCTGATTTAGACACACCTGGTTTAACACACCTGGACCAAATGATGGCTCATTAGAAGGCCTAAGAGGAACACTGACAAGGTGAAAAGGTTGTTACTACCACCAGGAAGAGAACTAAAACATGCATGTTGTCGGCCCTTGAGGACCGACTTTGGACACCCCTGGTCTAAATCTATAACCATGTACTGCTGTTTGAAAATGTGGATCGCACACAGGCCATCTCTATGATTTATAGTCATATTTTTTATGGATGTGCATAAAAGTTCCCAAGCTGCAGAATAAACGCTATGACCACAATGGAGTACTGCCTGTAACAGCTGCTTGGTCCTCGTGAAGGGGAGAAAAACATCAGAAAGCACATTTCTCAAGAACCTTTGGCCTACTTCATGCTGTCAGACAGGCTCTATTTGAATCTTTTCTTTATTCTGCTGGTCATATATGTGGATCATAAAATCAATTTGGGTTTATCGTAGTTCATGACTTCACAAGAGGGGCGACAATATTTTCACAAATAGATGACGAGTTTGGTTTGGAAGCTCTTTTTCCTGAATAGATGATTATGTTCACTTAAAAAGTGCATTTTGTATTTTCTCAGCTCGTCTTTGATACTGAAATATTTTCAGTGAGCCGAAACTTTTAGGTGTGACAAATAAGCAAATCCTTAAGTGGACAAACAAAAGTAAACCTGAGACTTTCTTCATAAAAATCCTGGAGTTGCTGTGACAGATTTAATACATTAAATCACTTACTGGAATAATATAAGTAAGATGTGACTCTAGGCTTTAACAAAGTTAAGAGATAACTCAGAAGTTAATTATTTAGCATTTCCCGAAAGTGGCACCCATCTTGAATTTTCTGTTTGTAATGTTTTGTGTTTTTTTGTTTTGTTTCTCCAAAGAGAGGCTTGACTGAACCTTCATGTCAAACTTGGTCCTTGTATCACAATAAGAGTGATTATTACATTCATATTCCATGCTATTCTACAGGAAATTGAACTGGACGCTTCGAAATGGTAAAAACAGAAACCGTTGCTGTAATAATTTCAGGTTCCTGTCTGCTGACATCTAACTCTCTGTTGTTTCAGTGCGAATGGACAGCCGACATTCCTCTGCAGAAATCATATTTTCTTTCCTAGACGCTGCTTGCCTTTATTGCTTCCCTTGTGCCTTAATTAAAAGCATCACTGATACCGAAATTTACTGAATGTTTTTTTTTCTCTAAGTAAACCAACTTACAACACTGCAGACTTCTCGATGGCGGTCCTCGCGTACGATGCCTTCACTAGGCGGAAAATGTCCAGTCCTGACTGGGCGATCATCACCAATCAGAGCCAGCTGACCAGCTGATTTCTCTGGGTCAGATAAAGTTAATAATGGGCCCATTCATCGAGTGTATTGCAGGACAGCTGGTGGTAATCAGCTGTTAGCAACTGTCAGTGTCGCGACTGGCTGAATAACGGGGCATCAGACAGGCAGACGTGTTCCTAAAAATGGAGAGTTGACTGTAGCTGCTGTCTAGCTCGGCAAGATAAGACCCAGAACATCTGCTCAGTCTCAACTCTGTAACTTCGCCACTGAACTTGCAGTTCAAAATGCTAAAAGGTTACAGGTTCTCATAGAGCAGATGATATGAGTAATCCAAGACATCAAATTGTTTCAATAATATTTTTGCAACTGTAGTTCTTTAAGTAGAGGATTTTCTTTTAGATCATTTAGGTTTCGCATACACAGATAATAGGATTTCTACTACTCTGTAGTTAAAAGGAGTCGCTAAAATAAGCATCTGTTCATTGTCAGCTTGTTTCGTCATCATATTATTAGCCGTTCAACAAACACAATCTCGCAGCTAACGAGAGATCAACTCGCTCTGAAACACCCATTCAGATTGAACCCCTGAGCTCCGCGCTGTTCCTTCGGTAGCTCTGTGTCAAGACGAGATAAAGCAAAGCAGGTCTGCTTTGTGTCAGCGATCCACACAGCTGCGGAGCTGGACGGATGAGAAGGGCAATGGGAGTGTGTGGCAGCGGTGGGTGATTTAAACTCATGAGTTTGAGGTTCTGCTTTTCCTCTTTCAGAAAAAGGGAGAACGAGTAAAAGATGGCAGATTTACGCCACACCTCCTTACAGTATTGTTAGAAAACAGGTTTTCAGGATAGGAGCTGAGCTAGAGCCTACAGGTTACAGTGACATGTTGGTGACGGCCAATTTGGTTTATGAGCAAGTTGCGAATAACTGCTGTTTTTAGTTCATCTTAAATTTCTGAACAGCATTTTGCTGTCCAGTTAGTGTCAGGATGACTCGCTCTGGCGATATAATCTTGCTTCAAGTCTGAAATGCTGTTGTAGCCACTATTTATTTTCAACCATGACAGGAACGCTTTGTGTTCACAAAGTTTCAAGTAATAAAAAAGGAGGAATGAGCTGGCTCACTTACGTGTTGGGAGCATTTTGGTGTTTTGTACATAACAAAAAATATGGCATAAGCCTAATGGACAAGCTAAGACTGGACTAATTCAAGAGCAGTTGAGACGCAAAGTTATGGACAATTAGCAGTGTGGAAAGGGTTACAAATACATTCCTTCAGGCTCTGGTACTGCAGTGAACCACAGTCAGGAACATTGTCCACAAAAATCAAAAACATGGAACAGTGGTGAGCAAGCTTGCCCAACCAACAAAATGTAGCTGCAGGGATTCACTGACGACTCATCCAGAAGGTCACAAAGGAAACCAGAACAATATCTGAATCACTACAGACCTCAGTAGTCAGTGTTCATGACTCAACAATAAGACAGAGGCTGGGAAATGAAAGTGGGACAGTTTCAAAACAAAACCACAGCCGACAAAAAAAAAAAAAAAAAAATTCTCATCCCAGATTTTTTATCATATTGATGCAATATTGTTGTTCAAGTGTACTTCCTTTAATGCTTAAGCGAACATAAAAAAAGTGTCACGTCAAAATAGTTAATAAAATTGAAAGTTTTGGAGTGGCACATTTACACCAGAGAAGTAAATCTGATACAAATACTGTGGCGTGGCTTTAAGCAAGGTGTTTATCCTTAAGTACCCTCCAGTTTTGGTTGAATTAAAAACAATTCTGCAAAATGTAGCAGCAAAATTAAACCCCAGTGATGTGAAACACTCCAGAACTGGGATCGTTATTCATTTTTTCAAGAAAGCAGTTTTATTAGGCTTTTTAGATTGTAAAATGTCAGTTTCACATGTAAACCCGGCTACCTTTCCCTCTCGTTTTGTTTTTGGAAGAGGCTCACATCAGAGCTGGCCAAGATTGAAGGCTCTTACAAACTTATAGTTTGCGCAGTGTGTGCATTATACATGATGCAAATCTGATTGCATTTGGAGTATTTTGTTGTTGTTAAAAACACTCAAATTATGTTATTGTTTTTAGTTTAACTCAGATGTGGATTGCTGAAGTTAATTTTGACTTAGCAGATGTTAAAAGAAATCAAACCGATCTGGATTCCTGAGGAATGTTATAGAATATTATTTGTACAGTTGTAAATCTGATTTGTGTGATTTTTCTAGTGCTCTTGGGGACCCCCTGCTGATGTGAGGGACCTAGGCAACTGCTTAGTTTGCTTGTGCCAAGGGCTGGCTCTGCACTGAAGCTATGCTCTACAGGACAGATGGATGTGGAAGCCCACATGCAGGACACTTTCTTAGACGTTGTTTTGCTGCAATCCCTGCCCTTGTGAAATCTTTTCATATTAAATCTTTTATTAACAATGTTCAACAACTTTAAAATATACAAAGACATTAGGAAAAGGCCTCTGTCTGCCAGGATATTGTGTTGTTTTAGGTTTGGGGTTGCTGTCTATGTTTACCTTAGTTATTCTTAGTGTTAGATCCTGAGTTTCCAGTTGTTCTGGTGTGTTGGTATTATTCTGTGTTGCTTAGTTTCTTTCTTTGATTACATCAGCCTGACTTCTGTTTGACCTTATTCCAGTCATTAGTTAGTGATTCTAGTTTGTTTATTTCTGGTACCTAGTTATTCCTTGCCCTTTAGTTTAACTATGTTCCTTATGTCTACTTATTCTTTAGCGTTAGATTTATTTCCTGGTCCCATGTGTATTCTCCCTCCCCTCCTTGTGCCATTCTCTCTCTCTCTCTCTCTCTCTCTCCCTCTCTCTCTCTCTCTCTCTCTCTCCCCTCACACCTGCAACCTGTTAGCCAATCAGGCCTGGGCCATTGTTCCATATTTGCTCTCCCTGTGTTTAAAACACTTCTGCTCCTCTTTGCTGGTTCCTCCTGTGTGATCCCGTTTCATCCCATTAACTCCCTGCTGTCATTTTACCCTGGTTTCCTGTTTTTGTTCTGCCTCTGACTCCCTTTGTTCCCTGTGGTCTATTTTGTTAGTTTATCATTTTTTTTTCATTACAACATTCAACATGATCCGTGCTCCCAGTGCCGCTCTGCATTTTGGGTCCACCAGCAAACACCTCACCTCACGACTCTTAGTTTTTATTACATCGGCCTTGTTTCTGTTTTACTTTTGTTCAGGCATTTCTACTTATTTTAACTTGGAATCTCTTTAATTATTTCTTGTGTTGTTGATTTTGTCCTTAGATTTGATTCATAGTTCCCCTGTTTGTTTTACTCTCCCTCACCGCTGGTGCTATTCACTCTCTCTCTCCCCCCTCACACCTGCAAGCCCTTAGCTAATCAGCCTCCATTGTCTCGCTACACCTCCTCTCCTCTTTCTCCCTCCTGGATTCTCCGGTTATTCTGTTCCTCGAGTGTCCTTATTGTTTCGTAAGTTCTTGTTTTTCTTATATTTTATTAAATTACCCACTCCTCTACTCATCGACTTCAGCCACTCTGCAATTATTTCACACTCGCCACCACCGTCAGCAGTAAGGACAATGTGTCGTGGTTTCTGGGCGGTGCCAAGATGCTTGTGATTATCTTATCGTTTTGAGTGTCCGTCTTCTTCATTCCCCTTAAAAGGTACGCTTTGTTGCTTTCTCCACGTCTCGGAGTGAAGGCGTCATCATACGACGGTGAGTCGTACTCGCGTGTGTGAATTTCCACCCATCTTTCAGTGCGAGCGCTCACGCACCACACGCACGGGCCGGAGTCTCCGTCTCTGTGTTTAAATGTGCCAATGTGCCTATGAGTGTGTCTGCATGCGTTACCTGGGGTCATAACTTTGCTCAGGACAGTTTTATAAAGTGCGGCGCAGCCAGCGGAGCGGCAGTAAATCAGTTTTATCCTCTGTGTGCTGGAGGTCAGCTCTCTTGACACTCCTGGACTCTGACACCACAGGAATGGACTGGCTGCTCTTTGCTATTGCAGCTGTGTTGTTGTATGTGCTGGTAGTAAAGGGGAATTCGTTCGTGCGTGGACGTAGTTCACCTGAGGAAAAAGGGAGGTTGCTATTGCTTTCTGCAGTTTTCAGTTTGGTTTGGAGAGAAAACAACTTCTCTGCTTAGAGTAACGGTTAGAAAGCGAGTGAGAAAATACACTTTTCTCTCACTGACGTGTGTGTGTGTGTGAGAGAGAGATAGATGAGAACATGGATTCCATTCGCGAGTCCATTCAACACAAAAGCTGCATGAAGTTTACTTTACCACAGAGATTGGAAATTGTAAAACTGCTTGTTTTAAGTCTGACTAGGCCAAAAAGAAAGAAAAGCCAAAGCAGTAAAATGTGACTCCAGAAACGTTTCACAAGGTTCGACCTTACAGAGGGAGGTTCCCTTTGACCTGTCTCTCCTCATGGTCCAGACTCCTGGGCTTCTCTAATTCTCCTCTGCTTCAGCCCGATGCTTTTCTAAATGGCTGAGGCCTGGAATCTGACTTGGTCATGAAAGAAGGTTGAGTTTTGTGTTCCTGAGCTATTTCTGTGGTGAGCTGGCCATGTGTTTTGCATCATTATAAGACACAGTGATGATGCATTTTGAGTTGTCGGATTCGTATTTAAAATGTTGTGGTATTTTAAAGAGTTCATGATGCCGTGCTCGCTAACAAGGATCCCAGGGCTTTGGAAGAGGAACAACTTCAGAGATTTGTGCACAATATTTTACAGTGGAGATTTGGAGTTTTCCATATATTTGTCCAAAGATTTGGGACCACCTCTGTCTTAATTTCCTTTCTCGTCTTGCTCCATGTGTGTGCGCGCGTGTGTGTGTGTTGGCGTGGTAAATATTCACCTTCTGACGCAGTATTCTTCCATGTCACCAACAATTTCTCCGAGCGTTTATATATAACCTTATTTACTAATTTCATCGCAGCACTTCAAACGTTTTAAGAACCACATAATGTCATCCAGCCAATCAGAAATCAGGCTCTATCATGGTATTTGCCACCACAACAGGAATCCATGATGCTCCAAACCTCGGCGTACGTTCAGGATTTCGAAAAATGCAGTTTTCCTGCTTTTGTTTTCTCAAAAACCAATTATGGTAAATTTATGAAACTCCCATATTATAATACTGATAACTATTAAGCCTTTGTACTGGACTCTTTGAAACTTGTGGCATTATTATATGAAAAGAAAAAAATCTCGTATATGACCAATACACCCTGATCAAGAAAAAAACTTACTTATTCTGACCAAATATCTAATTAGCAATATGGCTTTTTCAACAAAAGACTCATAATTTGAGATGTTTTATCACAACCTTGCCAAACATTTGTACTGATTATGAGAGAAGTTCAACCCATATAGCATCATAAAGATGTAGTAGTGAACATGAGGGATTTTAAGGTTTTATCAGCAATTTAGGTTCCTATGTACCTAAATAAAACATGTTTAAGCTGCTGACGAATAAAAAAATAACTTAGGACTTGCCTGAATAACCATTGATTACGTATTAGTTCTGTAAAGGGAAAAGAGATGAGCGCCATCAGTTGCTGTTAGTTATTTCACAAAATAGAATATTTTGCTATACGTTGCGTACGTAAATATAGTGATTAACAAAAACTGTTTGACAGTAAAACGACAAATAGCCCTCACAAAGATGGATGTTAAAACTGTTTAATACTTATTCACATCAATCATGAACGCTTTTAAGTAAAAGCTAATTTTATGTTGATGCTAAAAAAAGAAGGTGAGGATTAAGTTAACTACGTACATTAAACCAGAACGCTGATTAATTCCATGCTCAACCATTATTTAAGGCTACCAGCTAAATGTCAAATTTTATGTCAAGAAGAACAACTTTTGCTTATGAATCTTTTTCTTGCAGTTAAAATAAATGACTCCAAAACATGAACATCCAAAGAAAAGCCAGACTAAATGAGTAAAGTATGTTATGTTGGGACTGCTGGCTGATGTTTTCCATCCCGGCGCAGCAGAAGTTTGTTGTTAGGAACCTCAAATTGTATCAGATTTTGTGAATGAAACGACTCGGTCCACATCTTGTTAGGGCTAATGGTTTCACTTTGCTGTCAAATACCAGATCTTAGAAGAGATGATTCATGATTTGCGCGTGCGCACGCACACACACCGCATACATCCGCGCACACACACACGCATGCACGTGCTTCCTTACAGAAACACTTGCAGTCCAACAGAGCATGATTGCACTACATGGTATACTGTTTATATAAACAGTATGTGGGAATGCAAACAAACTGACTGGCTGGGTCTGTCTTCCTCTCTCTGCAAACAGGGTTTAGGGAACCGATATTCTCTTGAGTGCGTTTCCCGAAGCTCTCGGTTTCAAAGTTACTGCTCTTAACAAAAACTTCTCAATTCAACACCCTTCTCTAATGAGCACGCTTATGATTAACTGAACGCATGACACAGAAAATGTTTTACGTTTGCCGATTACTACAGAAGCAGACTGGTTTATAATTCAACTTGAAACGAGCCATGGCTGAAGTACATGTACTTTGACAACGGAGTTGAAAGGCGCAGTTAAAGTCCGTTTAAAAACATGATGTCGGATGTTTCAAGTGTGGGTTACAGTTCCTCAGTGACTCCTGATGTCTGTAGAAATGACCTCCCCTCACTTTTCTGACCAGTAGTAAGTTAACAGTGTGAATGTAAACATGATCTGACATCACAACTATAGAGTTGTTCATAACGTCGATGCCCGTTGGCTCTAGACGAGGTCACTGCTCTTACTGTCATGAAAAAAATAGGATGTCTTTTAAATGCCTGTTTTGTTTTACGTTCAGATTTTTTATTCAGTTAAATGTTATTATTATTTACAAAATTGGACAGAAGGATAATTACCAACAATTTAAAATAATAATAAAAATCCTGCAGAATAACATAACTGTTATTCAGCTTCACATTTAATAGAAAGATGTGTACAATGAGCAAACATCTGTCTGGGTTAGGTTACCATGGCTACAGCCTGGAGCTCTGTTTCCATATGTGACCCGTTATGTAACTTTGACCCAAAGGATAAAATGACTGAGCAGTGTTTTTAACACTTAAGCAACAAACACAGTGCAGTTTTAGCAGTTGTCTACGTTTTTGTTTTATTCTGCTCCTGTATGCAACTGCAATATTAATGGAGGAATAATGTTTTGTTCAGTTCTTGACTTTCAGTTCAACGACTTTCCCCCTTCATTTACCATAAATATGACATTTAAGAAAACAGTTTTTTTATCTTTGATGTTTTTTATTCTAATAGCTAAATATTCAAACAAAACACAGAATTTTGAAAGCAAATCGATCTGTTGTCATTTAACTGTACAAAAGTCTGGAAAAATGTCTTTCTTGATTCTGAACATTAAGTTGCTAAAACAAATGGATAAAACATGTGAATTAACTCTAATGGCATCAGGCACATGATCTTACAGGCAGGTGACTTTTGATTTTGCAAAACTAATTTAAAGATTCACAGAGTCGTTGCAGAGTTGGACAATGTTGTTCAGCGCAACCAAGAACAGAAATCACCTTTATTGTTAAGGATATGACCTAACCTCTTTATCAACATTATTTTATTTTTGCCAAATGTTATGAAGTTATTAATTTTTTGTTCTTACAGCAGAAGCTACACAGACTGACGTCATCAGTGACCTTATAGCAACACTTGTAGACTGTGTCAGATTATGGAAATGCGGGGGTCAAGTGATGCTGCCATCTGTGTTTTAGTGCAAAAAAAAAGATGTCAGCAGTGAAAAAATCTTCTGCTTCACACATTCAGTAAAGATCTGAATGTGTGGTGGATGATTTTGTAGGACACAAGTCCGATTTCTTCCACAGGGTATAAAGCGACTCTTCAAAGTCAGGGTGTGTTTGCAAGCAATAGTGTTGTTACTGTAGCTTTCCTGGTATCCATGCAGAGTTTGGATTACATTTAACCCCAGCTCTCAAGTCTAAAAGGATGGAGGGGAAAATGACACTCAGACTTCCATCCAAACCAGCAATGTTTAAAGTAACCTTAGAGTGAAATGCCAGTGTTGGGTTTCTGTCCCCTGTTTGTTTATGAGCACATGCTGTGATTTGCATTATAAGACTTTATTGCAGAGCTGTTTCAGAGTCTGCAGATCTGCCTGGGTACGCGCTTCAGACACCCTTTTTTTTTTTTTTTTACTGGATTCTTGTTTTATCGTTCAACATTTTTTCTTTTACTATTCTTTTACTTACTCTGACTGCCCAAGTGGATGTAAAATGTCCTGAAAATGGGTTTCAACTGATGCGTCACTGGCGTGAATCGTCCGGTAGAAAATGGCTCCTTTTAATACCTGAAACTATCTGGAACAAAAAAATAAATAAATCACTAAATGGGATAAAACTGTGAAGAAGCAAAATAAACACTAACAGATTATATCAACTTAATATTAATGTTAAGAATAATGCAATTAATTCTACTACATGAAATCAGCATATTTAAATTGAGCAGACAAAGAAATGCATGTCGTTTACACACTTCCACTCTTTTCTTTATGTATTTGGGTTTTTATGCATGGATTAAAACAAACACACATGAACATGGAAGCACACTGCTAATAGACAAATAATTTCACAAATTATTTACAGGAATGTTTAGTTCCTGCAAATAATTTTTGGATTTAAAACATTGGAAAACACCAGTTTTGAACCAGAAATTGTGAATACCACAAGGGTGCTCAGTTTATCAAATTAACATTCCTTTCAGAATAAAGTGTCACTAATTTTAGTTTTATAATTACACTGAGATTAGGGAGTTAGAGAAATGTTCTGAGTATCAAATCCAACATTAATCTGTCACTTCTGTCAAAGAAATCTCCTTGTATTGTTAAGAAACTGATTCATTATTTGGTGAATTATAAATATGAATATATTTCCTACTAATTAAATGCATAAAAATGACTTTTGGTATGTTATCAACCTACATCATGTGGTCCATGATGCACTTTTTGAGTTTAGCAAATCCTAGATTAAATTATAATCTGACATCTTACCTTGAGGAATAAGTAAAGGGATATATTCCTATAATTGTCACTGTTGCATATAATACTATCTAAATGATCTTTTATGTCTGTAGAAATATGGAATACTGGAATCTGATAAAGTATGAATCTATAAGTCAGACTTTAAAGAAGAATACAAATTGGTTCTGGCCTCATCATAAATCTCCGTTTTAACAAAGTGAACAAATAACCTCAAACTCAGTAATCGCTGTAACGCCACTGCAAATGAGCAGTTAAAGCATGTTGCCCAAAATTACAACATAAATAATTAAGGCATCACCTCGACTTGGTATACGCAAGAACTTTTGATTGTTCTGGAAAATCTGTAAAAACAAATACTCCAACACACTCACACGACAACAACAATAAAAGAACGATTTGTTTATTACAGGTGGTAGTTATAAAAAACCATGTTTATCTGAATTCTGGGGGAGTAAAAAAAAAAAAATGCTGGAAAGTTTGTGAGGGGTGTCAAAACTGGCAACAGCTTTCTGTTATTGCAGCACTTCCTTGTTAATGGTGTATGAAGAGACTTTGATCCCCATTCAGAGCCTCAAGCCACCATCACTGCGAAGCAGGAAGTCCAGAAATATGTTGCGGCCAGCAAATGACTTGCTAATTATCAAAAACACTCTTTTTGTATTGTGGTTATCTACAAAATGGGTTGGAATTAGCCCCTGTGGTCTGCCCAAGCACATTCGCTGTGAATAAATTAAACATTAAGGACATAGGAGACTGACCAAGTGTTTTGATCTTTTTTTTTTCTTGTTTTTTGGGTAGGGGAGAGGATAATTTCTTTTATTTTTCTGCGTTGGAACTTACTGTTAGAGCTTTTGAATCACAATTTGATTTACGTCGCTGATAAAACACCAACAGCAGCTGTGAGCAAGCTGCTCCTTTCTGAGAAACTCCAAAACGGAGAAAGCCTTTACAACTCCTTCCATTACCTTTTAGCTGGAATACGGCATGAGACGCCATCTGTGGCGCATAATGTCTTTTTAAAAAGCGCGTTCCTTCTTCGACTGCTTAAAAGCAGCATCCACATGAAAGTGGAAAGAAGACGAAACTCTGTAAAACCAAAGTAGACAAACTAATTAGATGCATTTCAATCAGTAAAGGTTTTTGGAGATACTTAGTGGCATATATATATATATATATATATATATATATATATATATATATATATATATATATAAAACCTGCCTTAAATGTGAATAGATTGAATTCAAATTAATTTCACACCACTGGCATGACTGACTTTGAGTATCAGTGGATCTAAGCAACTGTTGCAAGTTTGACTTTTCATGCTTAAGCTATTTTTCCATAAGAGCATTAATGCCTTATCAAGCTGCTTATCATTTGCTGTCGGTATGCGCAGCTGGAACATTATAGTCACACTTAAATTAACCTCTTGACAAGCACGGACGCATTTGCACTTCAAACTCTGTGGTTTCCAATGGAAAAACTGAGGTGGAATAAAAACACATCAGCTCCAATGTACAATATTTTTTCAATAGTAAATATGATGTGTCTTGCCCAGGGCTCAGGCTCTTTCATTTCAGCCTGCTGCCAAACGACAAAAGCCAGGGTAAATGAACACAAACCGTAAAACCATGTGCCATTTAACTGGACTCTACATCCTGGCCAAGAACCAGGCGTCCATTATTATTTATTAATTTAGTTTTAATTCGACAAATGCCTTGCAGATGTTTTGCATGCCTCATGCGTCGGTGGTGATGCCTAACGCGCTGAACTCCGCCACCCCGCTCTCTTCCACTTAGCAGCGGTAGGGAAGAATGCTGCCGCGGCGTTGCCTGTTTCAGTTTATTTTCAGGTGCATGTCCGTCTGAAATTCCTTCGACATCTGCAGTCGTGTGACTCAGAATTTGTAACAACCGTGATTAATTCTGTGGAGTTTTTTTTAATTTTTTTTATTTCATTGTGTATTTCACTTTTAATTCAGACTAGGAAGAAAAGGTTAAACAGATAAACAAATAAGCCACAGTGCTCTGCAAAGAATAATGATACATTTTCAATGTTTTCACATTTTGTTCTGGTACACGCTAATGGTGAGATATAAAGTTGTTAAAGCCAGTGAAACTGGGAAAAACGTTGCATATATTTGTATTCATCCCCTTCTGCCTGATACCCCTTAAGAAAGTCCAGCTCAACACATTTCCTTGTTGGGTGAACTAACAGAGTCCACATGGGCGTGACTCTGGCTCGGTACTTAACTCAGTGTTTTGTTAAGAAACATTACAGAGTCAACATAACTAAGAGCAAGAAACAGAAAGTTGGAAGGAAGATGAGGAAAAAAACGCAAAAAAAAAGAACATAAATTCATTTTTAACTATATATTCTTTTAGTCATTTGTTATGATAAAATGTAATCTGTTACATTACAAAATATAAGCTAGAAGCTAGAAAAATTATGTATATATTTAGACATGTAAGCTCAGATAAAATGGAAAATTAATTAACCTATGTTTATTTTTTAATTTGATTTAATAATGAGAGTCCATCTGAAAGTATTGTATGACTTTATGGGGTAGGAGTTCATAAGTTTCTTACTTCCTACTCCTTTTCGAGCATATCAAGATTATTGCGGTACAAAAAATTAGTTTTTTGGACACTTTGTCCTCGTTTGATTTTATACTTCTATCATGTGTGGAAAAAAAAGATAATTAATTAATTACTTTGCTCATCTTTCTGAACGAAAATGGTCAAACGCCAGAATTGCTTCTTGATTGATTGTCCTACAAGCTCTGAGTTGTGCACAATTCATAAATAAACCCGATTGAGTGATTTTTACCTGAACAGTGCTTGGTAATAGGTTTTTTTTCCACAACAGTTTGATAGGTGATTTTTCTCAACCTACATAAAAGAACCACAGACAACGTTCATTATATTTCCATCAAGCTTTCACGAAAGGAGAAATCTCAGCGTTCAGCTCCTGAGAGCCATTCACTGCGGGTTCTGTCGACCTTTAATTAGAGCTTGTCTTTTATTACCAGGGAAGGAAGAGATAAAAAGGAGAAGCAAGTTTTGTTTTTGGATGTCAAGCTAATGTTTGGGAATAGTTTGGGAACTCCTGCTTTAGACCAAATGATATACAAATTATGAGACTAAATTACAACGGAGTATCTGTGGCACGACTCGACATCATGCCATTCACACGCAATTTTAATCCAATCAACTGAGCTTGAATTTGGAAAGAGAAACTGACAGAAAC
The DNA here is from genome assembly GCF_051168715.1 of Poecilia mexicana. Taxonomy (NCBI): domain Eukaryota; kingdom Metazoa; phylum Chordata; class Actinopteri; order Cyprinodontiformes; family Poeciliidae; genus Poecilia; species Poecilia mexicana. The sequence goes on along the minus strand of NW_028263385.1, from coordinate 24,205,234 downwards.
TCCAGCCTCTAGATGTGCAAAGCTGCTAGAAACATTTCCGAAATGACCTTGGTCAACTTTAAAACTTAAAAGAAAAATAAATAAAAAATACTTTTATCAGCAAAAGAATTGGAAAACACATTTTTCCAGTCCCAATTAGCAGCTACAAACTCGGTTATGTTGGCTTCAGAAAAAATAAAATAAAAACATCACTGTGACGTCACACTGTCAGATCCCTGAACAGCTTGGACTGAGTTGTAAAGCATTTCTTGAAGCGCATCTCTGTCATAATGTTTCTTTAAAAAAAAAAAAACTACTTTAAAGTCACATACAGCTGTGTCGGTATACGCAGCAGATTGTGACCATAACAAGTTGCCCTGACCACATTGATACCCACCGGCAGAACTGACACCGCAACAGTGCACACCACTAGTGCTCATAGAGACCTTTCTATTTTCTCCAAAAGCAGAAGACCACTTCTGTAACGGAGGCTCTTTGAAGTCTTTAATTAGTTTTTAATGGTACAAAGAGAGGTAGACTTTAAGCCCATACATGTGTGGTTTTATGGTAATTTGCCTTTCAGTAGCCTGTTGCTATATTAAGCCACACCAGATGCATGCAAACCACAGTCTCTCTCTCCTTTTTTTTGTTTTTTTTTCATGGAGCTTGCTAATAATAGCAATAAACAGGTGCTTTGAAATATTTTCTCTTTGTGAGGCAGACACTGTCATGTACTTTCCTTAAGCCACTGGAGTTACTGGCTCATTATGGTGCATGACAAATAAAAGGTTTGGTACGACCAGAGGCCTTTAGTGAGGTAACTGATGGTGAATGTGTTGTCATGTTTTGTATACGCAGTTTGCATGATGGGAGCGCCCACTGTGACTCAATGTCATGACATACATTATGTTTATGTTTAATGTGGTGGATGTGGGTTTTGTTCCCCTTGTACCCAGATGCATGTCCACTGGCCTGCCAGTAGACCCTTCGATCTCACCGGAAATTGTTGGCTCCGGTGGTTGGTGGTCACTCTGCCACGGCACAGAAAAATGTGACTTGAAAGACTTGTTAGAACCGCGGGCCACGACACACCTAAACTATATGTCTTCGGATATGTCCCGACCTTTGTGAGGTTGCGGTTACTTTGGGTATAATTAAGCTGTAAATTCAGGGACAACATTTATGTCTTGCAGCTTATGCTAAAGATTGAGTTAAATAGAAAGCATCCAAAAATATTCCTTGGTTCTTGTGTAGTCTGCAACTCATCCTGTTAATTCAAACCAAGCAGCTTCAGTCTACGTTGGCATGGTAGTGGACTGGTGCTATGCAAGGGTAAAACAGAGCCTTATGGGTAAAATATGTGTTGGACATCTCGCATTTAAACACCGTCAGCGGCTTTAGATGCCTCATCAGCTGAAGTTCAGGGATCACCATTTCAACTGTTCCAATATATGCTGATGTATTTTTTGTTTCTAACTCACTAGTTTAGTGACATACCTTTCTTGCTACTTATTGCTTTTATCTTATTTGCTTTATCTTGTGTTTCATGGTGGTAATGATGATAGCGATGATCTGTGTTGGTAAGAAGGGTGAATATTAAAAAAAGGTGAAGGTTAGGATTATATTCCTCAGTAAACTCTGTATGATGTGATTGTGGAATGTTTCCCCTTTGTTTTAAAGAACAAGTAAATATTGTAATATAACAACAAATACGACAAAGAAACACAAGCCAGGTCAACACCCATCTGAATAGCTAATGTTTTTCACATGCTTAACAATGAATAAATGGTCCTGAACCATCAGAGTTGTTTCTCCATGATGGACAGGGAACATGTTTGGTTTGTACACCACTTCTTGCCTTCTCACAACTGTAGATGAGCACTTGCGTTCCTGTGACCTTACACCAGGTTAAGCACATTTGGATGGCAAATAATACACATTTATAACCGAACGTCCAGCCCTAATTCTGTTGTTTGTCTCCTGCATTGTAAGAAACGGCAGATGGTCCATATTATGTCCCGCTGCTTGCCTGTTGATCACAGGACTCTGGTTCCAGAAAACCCTAAACCAGCACAACACAAACAAAAAGGAGAAATCCAATTTTAGTTCCCAGAATTCTCCGAGCAGCTGCAGAATCGATGAAATAAAAGCTGTAAAATTGGGACAAACAAAAGCCTGGCTCATGTGTCCACTGAATGGCTCCAGATAAGCGCAGATGCTGGTGAGGTCTCCTGTCGAGCTTTTTTTTCTACCACCAAAGCTTGTCCTGTGTTTATACGTGCCAAGCTTTGAGGGTGGTTGCAGCGGCTTTGGGCTCATTCTGTTGTTTTCCCTATGCAGTGGCATGGCCTTAGCCACGTTTGATGGTTGATTGAACATGAAAACACTCGGCCACATTCGGTGAGGAAGCCGTGAAACTGCCTGCCTGCCTTCCTCCGTGTACTTGGGTAGAGACTGACACGGGTCTACAGACGGGTAATCTCCTGGATCTCGGCACTTTAAATTAAAGAAGTCATGCTGACAGCCAGTAGGGAGGCGCTGAGCGGTAAATGGACAGTCATCAGGCAATGTCTTTAGGTTTCTCATCTTAAGCACATTTTGTGATCAGTCACTTCTTCCAGTTTAGAGAAACCTTCTCTCTTATAATAATTTCTTCATATGAGTGGCATGGGCAGGAGGAGTTAGAAGGGGTGAAATGAGCGCTAAAGTCAGTTGTCCTAGCTTGAGTTTGTTTTGCATTGTTTGTATGCCACTGAGAGGTTGGTGCACCTCATTTTGAGGAGGAGAATCCTGTTAGAATGGTGAACAAGTCACCTGACTGGGATGGACTGTCACGTGACCTTCTGTTGCACAATTTCTGTTTCCAGTTTATCCATGGTTCCTTATGAGCATGAACACGACATCAAAGCTTGTCCCCAATGTTCAAATGTAGAATGCAAAAACAAAAAAAGAAAAACTCAAAGAAAAGGATAAAGCATGAGCAATAAGAAAAAACAGGAGGTTGTTGCTGCTTTGGTGGATGATGGTTTGAAATTGATTTCTGTTCATTTCTATTTAGTTTCTCGTACAGCCTCTACAACTCAACAGAAAAGTGTTTTCTCATTTTCTGATTCAGACAATGTTAGTTCGTTAATATATAAGCTGACGTATCTACAGAATTCATAAACAGTTGATTCTTTTTCATCTCTAACGAACAAAATTATATTTTAGAGGGATCTTATCAAAAAATCATGTGACTCTAATCAGAACCGTCAGTCCTCATCATTTTACTACGATGTACACAAGTACTGAAAGGGGAAAAAAAAAATCACCTTTGATTCGACTGTAACTCTAACCAGACCTCCAGTTTTGTCTCTCTGTTGCCAGACTAAACTCTGCTTTTGCAGCCAGCTGTTTTGGAAATATTCTTACTTGCACCCCTGGGATGACCCCCACGATTTATAAAAATGAAGTATTAATAGCTTCAAATTGCACCCAAATGACTGTGATGTAGGCCTGTAGGAGAAGCCTGTTTGTTTTCTCGGTTTCTTTTTCTATACATTGAAATCGTTTGCAGAATTTGGAAGAAAAAAAAAACTGGATGAAGTTCAGAGATATACTGTAGTGTGTTGCAGTAAGGAATGCAATAACTCGTATGTGCATGTGAACCTGTCCAAGCTGTCAGCATCTGAAATCTCAGGTTTTTTTTTTTTTTTTTTTTTTTTTACAGTCAAGTCCCACAAATGCAGAATCTGGTAAAAAGAAATGCTGAATTGAAGCAAAGTTGTCACACATGTTTTAATCTGAGCATTTTGTTATTTCATTTCATTTGGTTTTAATCAAAATTTTAAGTGCGCCGCCACACTTAACGTTGATAGCTACATGGTTGTAAAGCTCTGGCTAAACATGTCAGGATATGCCGGGTTTCCTGCTAACATTTAGTTACTTTATTTCAGAAACAGTTCCCATCAGTTTCTGTGGGCTCTGCAGAGCCTCAGTGTGAATAGTGCGAAGAGCTGAACCATTAAAATCTCCCGAATAAGCCAAGAAGCTGGCTCCAGTAATACATTGCACGCTAGATCGGTTGAGAAAAACTGTAAATATTTCCTCTAATATTTCTCTGGCTAGCAGGTGTTCTTTTTTTGGCCAGAGGTTCGTGTTCTGCTGTAAACATGTATCTGAGTGCAGCTATATTTTTGGTTGAGGCTTGTGTTGCTCCCGTGTAGAACCCCACTTTGGCCCTTTCGTGATGAGCTGTAGTAAGATGGATGATTCCCTGAAAACGACAATTTCCTGGTCTAATCCCAGCCGGAGGGCAAAAGTGGGGTGATCCAGCTGTGTGTGCGTGTGTGTATGTGTGTGTGTTGGGTTCTGTTAGTCACTTCAGGTGTAGCATTAACATCTATGCTTGTAGCTTTTAGCAATAAGGCTATGAATGTACAGCAGCCAACAGTACTTGAGATACTGAGGACTGAAAACTCAAACATGAAAATGTGAAATCACTTCTGAAAGTGTACACACCTTCATTAAAAAGGTCATCATGAAAATATGCTGACATGAATGATTCCAATGACTTGAGTTTTTGGACCTAAAAGACATTGCTCTTTTATTAAAAGTATGTGCCCCCCAATTCACTCAGGGACCTAAATAGTCACCATGTATGCGGTTCATCATTTGGACATCTTTGATAAAGAAGCAAAGAAAACCTTAATGCTTGTGTTTTGTGCATTAAATAGAAAAGGCAGTCTAGACACTGAAGTCACAACATTTATATTTTACCGTGCATGTAAAAAAAAAACATTTTTTGTGTAACATTTATTTCTCATCACTTATTTGTTCTTCAGAAAAATTATTGTCCTACAATCATCTAATATAAAAATCACATGCAGCCTGTGTCATTCTCTCTCTCTCGTTGTTTCACTAAGTTAAAAAAGAATGAATCTTTTTAGTTAGTCAGATCCCAAGTCCCACAACATCATACTCATGCAGCTTTGCTAACAGATGTCACTGCCACTTAATCCTTCTTCAGCATGTTATCAATACTCTCATTAGTAAAACTCTTACGGTCTCTTGGTTGTCTATTAGGCAGCAACTGGAGAGTTTTGATGTTTCTGGATTTTTCACTGAGGTTTTTTCTGACTAAAAAAAAACATAACATTTGTTTTTGTGGCCCCACTCATTCATGCCCCCCCTCTTTTGCTGACTTAAATGGAGTCTGAGCTGTTTCCAAGCTGCACAAACTGGTGCTTGCGTATGACAGCACCAGTGTTACCCTTAAGCCTGTACACCTGCTCATAACTATCACAGTTTTTTTTTTTTCCCCCCAGCTTCTTTTATCTGTTGCAAATGTAACTTGGATGACTTCACCCCACTGTTCAGAGACTTCTGCTGCATTAACATCAACCTCTTTGGGTTTTTTTCTCTCTCTCTCCTGCAGATGTGACTATTGGTTTGGACCATCATGCTGTAAGTAAAGATTTTATAAAACATGTAAAAATTAAACTAACTCAGGTTTCTGCATTTAAATATACATGCTGCATAAAACTTTAACTTGTGCATAAACAGAGGTCGCAAACTGCAGAAATGGGGTTTCAAAAAGATTACCCACTGACGAGGGATTCCAAGCTATTCCCACAATTCTCGGGACATTAAAAGCATACGCAGGCTTGCATATAATTGTATGTGCATGGTCTTGTTACTCCTGAGAGACGTTATCTTATTCATGAGTCTCCAGGAAACCCCATCTTTCCTTGTGTGGCTTTTACTATTACTTAATACCCGCTAATAAACAATTTATGCCACTTAACTGAGAGTAATGCATTATATCCTGACACATGGTTGAGTAACTACCTCGACTTTTCTCCCTCTGCTCCTCCAGTTGTGGAAAACAAAGTATTTGGCTTTCAGCCACGCAGAAAACTGAGGCCCATTATCTTCTGCATGCTCTCTAAAGAAGCTTTCAAACAGAGGAAGTTCACCTCTCTCTTGTTGACCAGGTATTGTGTATTGAATAACTGACCAGCATGCTAATGAAATATGAATAGCGTGTTACTAATGCAACTTGGACACAGTTGCAGTTCAGGAAAGCTGTAGGCATAATCATCTCCACATTTTGTGCAAACCATTGCAGTTTAAAAAAAAAAAAAAGTAAAACCACACACACAAGACCTCAAGATGTGCCATTTATCGCACATTTTAAAAAAAGATTCAGTAAACACACTTTAGATATAGATGTACTAAAGAGATGGTTAAAAAGAACAGAACTAAAATGAAGTGTGGAAGTACTAATACAAATAGTTTCCTCAACTGAGACAGAAGGATGTCGAATCAGAAAATAAAAACACTGAATGCTTGAATGCTAACTGCTAGTAAGATGTTCATTTTCGTTCTTATCGGTCCGCTTTAAGTCTGTCAAAAGTGACGTGAGCTTTTTGGTTTTGTGTCATGCTGTTTGTTGTGCTGGTGCGTTCCTGGGCTTTTACAGACCTTGTTGTCCAGGTTGACGACCAGCTGATGGGGCATAAAAGTGTTTACTGATAAAATTCACTTACATAGCCTTGCATCAACACATATAAACACTTTTACTAAACCAGCTAAAATGTCAGGATTCATCTCACTTCATCCACCTTGAAGATGTGTTTGCTCTTCACAGTTTGTTTGGAAACCAACTATTATTTGCAAAAGTTGCAGAAGATTGATGACATAGCAAATGGAGTACCTGAATTCCTAATGGTTATGAAAGGAATAGTGTAAGAAGGAAATGTATGTAAATTAATTTTAATTCATTATTGTTCTGAAAAGAATATCATGCAGAGATCTACTGTGTAGATTTTCTTCATAGTGCCGATGTTGATGCTGTACGATATCTACTGCACTACTGTGATTATGCACTGATGGCAGAGTGTTGCTGTCATTTTTTTAAAGGAGAAAGTGGCATATAACCACTTGTGACAAAAGAAAACTGCAGTTTAATAAACTTAAATTCAGCATTGAGTTGTTGTTTCTGCTCCATTTCTGTGTGCCTCTGTTCTGGCTAAGTTGATTCAAATAATTTCATGATTCGAGGACCAGGGTTGGGAATCACTGCTCTAATAAAGGCTGCGTCCGCTGAATATTTTTTATAAGTGAACACGGTGGTGGCTATGTAAAACTTTGCAATGAATGGAAGCAGCAAAAAGTCTAACTTTTCAATCCATAGCCCGTGCTTTACTCGTGAGGGTTCAGCTGCAGTGCAGTAATGCAGCTTCCTAAGACGTTGGGAAACAGAAATTGGATCAATGTTTGGCTTCTGGAATTATTAATGATTATGAATGATAATTCATTATTAATAGAGTTAAGAGTTTGTTAACCTGGAATCATTAACTAAACATTCCAGCCTCTAATGAAGAAATGAATGCAACTCTACCGGACACCTGACACTCCTCACAGAGACGCATTTCTCTCCAATAAAGTCCAAGAATGAACAAAACACTTCAACTTTACAGTCTAAATATTCTGTCACTGTTAAACTACCGACATCCCACCAGCTTCTGAGGACAAAAATCAATAAAAAGATCAAGTCAACTAATTAAAGAAGTGTAATGAAATGAAACAGACTTCTGTAATATAGTTTCAAGACTGATTAATAGTAGAATATTGGAAACAACTATGCTGCAAATTATCAATTCATCAGAAAACCAGCTTGACTCCAGCAGCAACAAGCATACGTGTGGGGTGGAGGGGCCGGGGGCTGGCGGGTATGCGTTCGTGCAAAAATCTGGGCTTAGAAGCACTTGTTTCAGCCAAGGGTTGGGAGTCAGAGAAATTAAGATATGACCCTGGGTTCTCCACTGCACAGAACGGAGGGAGTGTGTGTAAGGAAGAGAGAGAGAGAGATAAAAGGATATGCACGCACAACTTGGTTTTGGCACATTACTCAAACTCTGCTTTGGATGCAATCATTTCAAACATGTGGCAACATAATGCATGAAATGACACATAATGACAGAGAACATTCAGGAAAAATAGCTTCAAGATTAAATGATTGTCGGGTGCTGTGGTGGTGCAGGGGCAAAGCACGACTCACGTATTGAGGCCTTAATCCTCGTGGCGATGGTTGCAGGTTTGATTCCCTGTCTGGTGACATTTGCCGCGTGTCTTCCCCTTCTCTGATTACCCTCTTTTCTGTCAAATTACTTTCAAGTAAAGGCCACTAGAGCCAACAAAACCTGTTGAATGTTAGAAAACAAGAATGCAGTGAATCCACAATTCAGCAATCAAGAAATGACAAAGAACAACAACAATCTTACAGCATCCAATCTTGAGCGAGACGCATTAATCCAACAAATGAGTAACGGTCTCAAATCTGAAGTTATATATATATATATATATTTTTTATGTTGAATTCAATACTTGTCTAACATAACTCTAGGGATTTGGAGTTATGTCAAGTAGGGGTAAAAAAAAAATACACCAGCAAACATTCTCACATCATAAAGAAAACAAAACGATTCTCTCTGGTGCACTCCTTTCATGTGCAAACACACACATGCACCCCTCTGAGTGCCTTCAGGTTCATGTTGGCCTCCAGAAGAAACTGTATCTGACAACAGAGGTCATGTGACCTGGGTAGTCAGCCTCTGATAGCGCTACTGTCAGCTCTAATTGGGCGGTGGGGAATTGATGCAAACCCCCCGCCCCTTCTCTTTAAATGTGTTTGTGTGTGTTTAGAGTGATTGCTTTGCGTTTCCTAAAAAAAAAAAAAAAAAAATGTTCATGTGGGATTTGACAGTGGAATAAGATAAGTTAGTTATTGGTAAGCCAACCATTTTTATCAGTGACTGAGAAACTCTTCAATCCGGCTCAAGTTCATTGAAGGCTAAATATTCTACGCTTCACCAGTAGAGGGCAGTAATTGTAAAACAACGCAAACCAATGCTGGAACCTTTTTAAACTAAGTCAGGGATTACGTTTGCTGTTTGAGGGAGCTTGGAAAGGTCAATTTCAGAGGAATTCATGTTTGTTTTCTTTAGCTGTGAGCTTTCATTTATTATCTGTGTTTTGTTTTTTTTATTATTTGGAAAAAGAACGGACTGCGACACAGACTAAACAGAGTGAGACTTGAGCACCTTAAGGCATGAAATAAAACAGGTGGATTAAGGAGGAATCAGCTGCGACGAGGCTGAGAACTGGCTGTGCAAGACACTAAAGGAATCTGACTAAAACGCAACATCTGTTTTCACTTCAGATAATTTCATTATTATTCCTGTTCATATTTATTCCTCCTCTTCAGATTAGTATTTGCAGTTTCTCTCCTAATAACATTATTTCTTTAGCTATGCTGCAGCAAACAAACTGAACACTGAATATTCTGATGGACTTGTTGATGTATGGAAGTCCAATGATGACCAGAAACAACTGTAAAACATCAAAAACCACCCTCTGTCATAACACAGAAATTATTTAAAGGCGCAAAAAAGTCATATTTAATGTGACGACGCTGTTCATTCACACCCAATCATTTAAGCTGTTTAACGTTTTCCAATTTAAATTAAACTGATGTCAGAGGCTAAAAATAAATCTTAAAGGGTATATATAAATATATATATCATTACTTTTTGCAGCTGTTCCCTTTTTTCTATGAAAAAGTATTTCCCTCATGTTTTCTTTTTGTCACACCTCAACCTTTCAAATCATCTAACAAATGTCACTGTCATGTAAAGATAACCTGGGAAAACACAAACAGTGGTTTGGAAATAATGACTTTATGTACTTGGAGAAAAACAAACAATCAAAACCAATATGGCATGATGAAAAAAATGTAACTCCACTTCAACTTAATAACTGGTTGTGCTACTTTTGGTGGCAACATTGACAACAATGGATTTTGATTAAAGGTATCGAGTTTTTTTTTTTTTTTAAGTCGCTTTGTGGTAATTGTGGTCCGCTGTTCTTTGCAGAACAGCAGATTCTCGCTGATGGTTTTGTGCTAAAGAACAGAATTTGTTCTGTCAGTTTTGACAAGTTTTGTAGATCCCGCAAAAAAATAAAGCCTAGATCGTCACACCTCTTGGTATACCATTATTTTTATTAAATGCTGTTGGTTTTACAGCAGATGTAACAGGACAGACTTAAGACTCAGTTTTGTCGCTCTTGTCTTCGTCATTGCCTACGGTGACTCCTGTCTTTGAAGTGGATGTGGGCTGGAGTTAGCTGCTGACTCAGAGACTTAAACCCGGCTGCTCCTCAGTTTGGTAATGCCTTCGTTATGTTTTGGGTTTGAACACACTTGCCATAGTTATAGTTCTCTTTTTAGGGAAACCTAAAGTCAATCTAATAAAAACATGTAAAGCAGTAGGGCTGTTGTAAACGAATATTTTAGTAATCGAGTAATCTATCGATTATTCTTACGATTAATCGAGTAATCGGATAAAAAAAAATTATAAAATGAAATATTGGTAAATCTGGCATAATACTGGTGTTACTATCAGATATCAATATCAGTCCAATTTTTCATATTTGGCATCCCTAACAGTTGCTTTTTTGTAGTTTAGAAAACTAACCTGTAACAATAATAGCTCACTTTCTAAGTTAACCAGAAGAAAAGTTATAGAAAAATCTGAAATTATATTGAATTTAATAACAAAGAGGCAGGCTCACAAATATGCTTATAAAAAATGTCTACAATCCAGCTTTTAGTTTATGTATTCATCTTCAGTGAGTTTAATAGATTAATTAAACTCACCTTGCCACCTAACCTGTCACGCTTTGGGTTTGAAAATACGGGAAATGCCGCCTGGAGTGGGAGGAGAGGGCGAATGAACGAACGTAAGATGGGGTGGAGGGGAGGAAATAGACCAGCGGACTGACGAACCGTTAGACCGGGGGACGAACACGGGGGGAAGCAATACGGGATATTTACGACACCTTCACTGGTCACACTCAGAAACTCATCTACCAGCCATGTACGATGCGCTCCGCCACCCGTTTCTTCAGACCGGGATATGAAATTTATTGTGCGGTTCGTCGGTAAAGCTACATTTACACGGGAAGCATCAGCTACTCAGCCGCCCGCCCTGTTCAGTCTATCCGCTCACCTCAGCGCTCTTCCCGCCGTTCGCTTTCAACCAGCAGCCCCGGAGGAGAAATGCTGCCGTACTCCAGGCATTCCCCCAGTCATGTTAATAAGGATGCTTATTGGTTCCCCAAAAACGATAAAAAGTCGGGCATTATCATCAATCAATAAAATCCCCACGGGCCAATCTTGAAGATTGGACTTTATGCCGCTGAGACTTAGCTTTTGTCAACAACTCAGAGGCGGAAGTGAGAGCTCCGCGCAACGCAAATGAAGTCCCGGCCGGAACACGGTGCGCTAACTAATAAAACATAAATTAACGAAGCTTCGAGGCAGGTAAATTTTCCTCGAGGAATTTTAGTAATCGAGGTACTCGAACCATTCGAGGAATCGTTTCAGCCCTATAAAGCAGCTTTAAAATCTGTCTCCTTTTTTTATCATGACTTGTAGAGCTGAGTTGTGACAGTATTCAAAAGAATGTAACCCTTTTTGCTAAGAGGGGGAAATAAAAGGCTAAGTTCTTCCTTTCTTATCAAAAAGACATGAAAGAAAGATACAGCAGGGCGTCACGCTTATGGCACTTTAATATCTGAGCTCAACATAAGAGCTTCCACTGATTTGGGGACTTTGAGACAAAGGTACTGCTGTAAAGGCATTTTAATAGAGAACTGTGTTGGACTCCTGATAAATTTACAAACAAACCTGCACTCGGATATTTAACGCTTCCAAATTGTTTAATCGTCTCTTTGATGTACTTAGTAGGCATGTTAAATATTTCATATTTGCAATACACTTGTCACAAATGAGCCGTTGAAGAACACATACCACCAGAGACAGGAGGACGATGCAAAGCTGGGAGTAGTACAAAAGATTCAATAGAACCACAACAGAAATTCAGAAGTATGATTCAGAAGCAGATGTACCCAGGGCAGGACACGGCAGGAAAGATGAGCAGATGGACAAACGCGAAGGGGGAAAGTAGGAGCATATCTACATGCTAACTGACTAATGAGACACAGCAGGAAACAGTAAAGACAGTCACTGGGCCAGAGCAGCAGGGACAAAACACCAGATGTACAACGACTGCTACAACTGAACAAAATAAGGAACGTTGGTAGGGCCTTTACGAATGCAACAAGGAACGCAACCAATTGTCCAAAATGTGTAGACTGGACTTTTGGTACAAAAGTAACAACCGAGCGGTTGGTGAGAGGCGGCGTACATCCCGGAGACGATGCCCGTCTATGAGACAACATTAACTTTGATAAAAACCTACAAAGATACATCACTCAACATCTCCTCCCAATTATTGCTCCAAACCTGCATTTCATTTCTAAAGTCAATCTACATCCATCCCACATCCACATTTATGAACTTTTAGGTTTTCCACCATCTACAGCCCGTACCGTACCCCACACCCCTCTACCTCTCAACACTCACAGCCCCTAAGGTCTCTCTATACATCTAAGAGCCACATGGAGGGTCTGTTTCAGATCTCCACATCTGTTTGTTTTGCTTGTTTGAGGACCCCACAATGCAGTTTGTAGTGCCTAGGACCCACAGAGAGCAGATTTAATTAGATAAGGGGAATGGTGGTAGGAGCTGGATAATTGAAATTGGACATGGGGGTTTCACAGGGGAGGTGGCAGGTTCCTGGCACTGCGTGTGCTCGGCGCAAACAATGCGCTTCACACTGTGAGGAGCAATGAGAAAGTTAAGGGGAGAAGGGGGGTGAGAAGGAAGAATGGAGATAACATACTTAACTCTGGCCCGGTAGTCACTATAGGGTTTATGTGACTATTATCCTTTTAGTGCCACGCCATGAATACCAACCCTTAGTTCCTAATGTTAATCTTAGAGCAGACAATGAACATCTGAACAATGAGAGCAACTTCCTGTTAACAAAACTTTAGCTCAAACTTTAGCAAACATTTCATTTAGATTTCTGCTTGCTATTTTAGGAAACGGCTTTTAAAGTTTATATGAAAACACATTATCTGGGGAGTTACATTTGGGAAGTCCTCTGTAAATTTGCTACATATATTAAACTGATTACAGGTACATCTTCTGACTCAGAAGGCGCAGAAAGTCTTTTATTTAACATATTTACATCCATACAACAAAGTGAGGAGTTTGCTAAATTCACCAGCAACTTTATCAGAAAGCTACTTCAGTTTAAACAAAGCATCAGATTGATTGGAGACGCTGGTCATGAAGCGTGGCGTCAGGTGAAGTTATATCTGTTACTCCTTTGAGCAAACAGATTTATCAGTATGTTCTGTATCATACAAATCTTTTCCATTGATGCAAGCAAAAAAAAAGACTTATTTTTTGTTCCGTTTTCTTGCTGCTTGGTGCTATGAAACAATCTTTTGCTGCACTAAAAAGTTGTGTTTTTGCTGCTCGGCTACACAAAATGCATCTGAAGACAGATCCTTCAGTGCTGTTTTCAATTGTCTGAAGACTTCTTTCACTTAGGTAAAGAGGGAAAGTGTGTACCTTATACTGAAACGCTAGATTTCATTCCTGTGTATCTAATGACTAGAATGCAGTTGTCCTTGGAGAGTCTGTTCTTTTTCATTTAGCTCTCCCCCTCGTCGTATACTTGACATGGTTATTGTATGCATATTTCTAGCTTGCTGATGATTTAAATGGTTACATACTTCCCATAGCAGTTCTTGCTCTTTTTGTGGCATCTGGTCAGGTTTTCAGTTTATATTTCTTTTTCCTGACGTGTGTATGTTGGCAAACGGAAGCATTTTGCATTCCTTTTCTCAGTCCCAATCAAGTGGAAAGTACAGATAAAAGAGCCAGGACATGGGCTGAATCAAAGTCAAAGGGCTGCTCTATTCCAAATTCAAAATTTTGCTCAAGCCTTTCAATTGACTGTGCTTCAAAACAGCTTGGTCCTTTTGAAATACTATATGAATACCAGACCAGGATATGATAAAATCCTATTGTGATGCGACAATCTGTTTTTTTTCCTCCAACTATCAAATTTGTCTCTCTTTCCATTTTAGTCTTTGCAGAAATATATTCTTTTGCAATGTTCTCTGTGGCATGTCATCAAAACCATTACTGTTGACATCTGCAGTGGGACATTTGTTTGCTTTAACCAAATCCACGGTTAGATGATTCTTTGGGCTGGTTTTTACCTGACGCATATGGTGGCGTAAATGTTCTGCTGTGTGGTTCAGAAATTGACGTCTTCAGAATCAGCGTTACTGTTAAGATAACATCGGGCCTTTAGCAAAGCATTTCCACTGTCCTTTTTTCAGAGTGGGACGATTATACAACTTCAATAAGGTTTTCATTTGGGTGTTGGGTGAAGCATTCCCAAGCTCTTGAAATTAGCCTGCTTTTAATCATTCTAAAACTGATGTTCACATGCGCTGCAATGATGTCTCAGTTTCATCCCTCTATCTATACTATTTTTGTACATTATTGAACACCCAAGCCCTTTTTATTGCACGTTAAACCTACTTTTTGCAACTGATTAATCAGTCAAATCTATAAAAACTCAACAGTTGTTGCTTGAAACTAACAAGTATAAATAACTCAATGAATTCTGCCAAGAGGAATAGCCAGGCTGAATCAGAAGTTCACAAAAAGCATGTTTTTGATGTTACGGAACATTCAACTAAATATAAGTGGGGTAGCACCTATTTTCCTGAGTCTGTAGGTATAACTTTGACCCATTGAGGCTTACAGAAAATCCAAAATAAACTAAAGTTTGTTCTATGTCCAAGTTGAGAGCATAGGGTCACATTTTACCAGCTCAGTCTCTTCCACATTCCTGGTCCGGAGTATCTTCAGAAATGTTTTTTTACAGTAACATCAATTCTAACGTCTGCACATAAAGAAAGCTGGTTGTACACAAACCTTCAAATTTAGTGTGGGAACCGAACTTTTTGGCACGCCAAATGCCAAAAGGTTGTTTTCATATTGAGGCAGATGTGACTTTTGGAAAGGAATCTGCCATCATGCTGCCGTGCATGACCATCAGCCGAGTGATTCAGCCGGGTTTCATTAGGAAACACAAGCTGTCCCTGAGAGTCATTAGGACCATCAGCGAGTCCAACTGCCAGGTGGAGGAAGTTTTGATCTTTTTGTTTGGGATTCCTGAAGGATGTAATCGTTTTTCCTTTTTTTTTTTCGTTTCTTATTTTTTTTTTTTTAGTAATGAGGACTTTCCTGTGGCAAAGATTAAGCAGTAGTGATAGACTGCAGATAAAATGGCTAGAGTGATTGTTCCAAAAAGACCAAGGCCATCCCTAAAGTGTTACTGACAGCCCATGTGGTTTTTATGTCAGTCTACGGAACGATTCACCTCACTGAACCACCACTGTTGGGATCTGCTGCTTCTTGTTAATCGTTCTCAGCCAAGCTTATGGATAAGGGAAAGCAGAAATTGTCAAACGACATAAGCCTTCATTCACACTTAAACGTTCCTGCATTATTTTTGATTTGATCAAAGAGGCAGTATAGCAGGCTGCTGCGGTCGTGACTCGTCAGCTTCAGATTGGGTTTGCAATGCAAATGAACTTTTAGTCAACTCTTGAATAGCTTTTCTTACCCGTGTCTGCCTCATGAGTAAGAGATATCTAAACAAGTCTTTGGCCTTTTTAGCCAAAAATGTTTTGTGAAGAGTCTTGATCAGCACATCCTTCGTTTTTCATTTAATTCAGTTCATTTTGACTGCGCCAACTTACAACATGTCACCTAAAGCCGCTTCACAAAAACAATCAGTCGTACACTCCAAATGATCCGAGCAAGAGCAACATGAAAAGCTCCTTTTGACAGGAAGAAACCCCCTGGCGGAACTAGGTTCTGTACCAGCGGCCATCTGCCAACCCATTTCTCTCAGCGGCACACTTTTGGGTTTGTTTTGGCTCAATTTACCCAGAATGCCCTGCACTATCGTCCACTTCCTGATTGCTTTTGGAGTGGTCTCTGGCTTGCATCGACATACGCATCCGAACCGTGTAAGAGTTCACTTCAACCGAACCGAAATCTAAATCTTTAGCATGACCAGAGTCCAGTTTTTTTGGCCCGCATTAGAGTTTGATTGCACACTCACACCTCCCCAAACAAACCGGACTTTCTAGGCAAACGAAGAAAGAGTTTGATTAAGGCGGCCTACCCAAGGGTAATTATTTCTGGCTCTAAACCATTTTCTCAGATAATTCCACTTTTCTTGTTTTCTCTTTTAGAGATTAAATTGTATCCAGCACTAATACCACAGGTTCCTGGAAGAGGACAGACTCTGACGTATCACTTTTCTGCTGTCCGACATCACAGACTAGTTGTTCTCTATGAGCTGTCCTCTCTGTTTATCTTTACAGATTCCAGATGAATTCTTGCTGAAAAGACGGTGGCCAAACATCTGTGCACTGGCACTGAGCAGTGACAAGTCTGGTGCAGACCGGTAAAGTGTACGGAAAACACAGAGGCACCTTGACACAAACACAGGGGGAAGAAAATGCTTAGATCAACCTTTGTGAGACACACAGTCGTACATGTCAGACGCACAATGTTCCCTGAAACGAGCACTGGTGTCTGCTTAGTAGGTGCTCAATCATTTGGCTCTTAGAAGGTTTAATGGTTTGGTAAGCCTGCAAGAATATTTCTTGTGTGAAATATTCTTGAAACATGGACCTGAAAAACTTAATGAGGTCAGAAAGCCCGCAGAAAGCAGGAAGGTTATCACTTAATTTCCAGGACACAGATGGGATTGTTCTAGCTGTGATGCTGTTCCAGTTGGCAAGCCTTCCCCTGGACATAATATCACATTAAGACTCCCTCCCCCCCGCCATCACATTTTTCTTTTCAAACCATGCTTTTCTTTTATGATCCATATATCTCTATGACTGTAGCTGTTTTCCGCACTCAGGATGACACGGAACACCTGCTTTGCGTGTGCTTTGTTACGCTCCTTTCCAACATAAAGATTTTCTCCACTTTCAAAAAGTCAAGGCCGCTGAAGGACACTCTGTGATAGCGGTGATGTTTACCAAACTCAAGTCCTCTTCTTTTCATGATAGCGCTGTCTTTTTTTTTCTTTTTTTCCAGGAAACACTTCCTTTCTTTATACCTATTGGCTGCAGAAAAACACATCATGCCAAGAAACCAGACTTGAAGATTACTCCGATTATAGGCTAAGACTGCTTGAGGCAAAACATTGGAGGCGATATTTAAAGTCTGCTGCCCAGTCATATCGCTAACAGGAAATAGGAGCATTGATCTGACGGCAGTGCTTTGGTTTCCTCAAACACAAACAGCAGGTCTGTGTTTGAGTGGAGCAACGGGAATTGGCTGATGCTCTCTGGGGATAAAATCAGCTCTGTCATAGACCAAGGTCCATGTTTATCTTTGGGCTTCGGAAGATGTTGATGTTGGCTGTGCAAGAGAACCACTTGTTTAAAAAATTATTTTTGAGGGACACTGAAAAAGGAGAAAGAGAAAGCGAGAGACTAAGCAGACGGGAGAGAGGGAAAACAGTGTAATTAGTGTGTATGGAAGTGGGAATAGATGTGTGTGTGTGTGGTGGGGGGGTGCTGTTTTTATTCCTCACCAGAAATAGCATTTATATTGGATTTTAAAGAGTAAAAAGTGCTTACCATTGTCCACCTCCAACCATTATCAGTACCCGCTTGGCCTTGCAGGATCCAGAGGTCACTGGAGCGAGAGGTGGGGTAAACCCTGGACAGTCCATCACGGGGCAACACCGAGACACAGAACAAACAATCATGATTGCTCACAGTCGCACATGAGGGCAATTTTAAAGTAACCTAACAGTTATGTCTTTTAGCTTTGGGAGAAAGTCAGAGTACCCGGAGAGACCCACAAATGCACTGGGAGAGCATGCCGACTCCAGAATGACCACACACTGTGATTTGGATGTGATGTCTGGGTTCCCCTGCTGGACCTTTTTTGTCTCTCTGACCCAAATCTGCTCAAGTGGAAGATTTGTGTAAGTATGGATTTGAGATTATCTGATGACTGGACTGTCGCTGGGTGCCAAACAATTAACACAATCCGACTTACTCTTCTGCTTCAAACCGTAGTAATTGTTACACAACTTCTGGGTTTAGGCCCTGAAACAGCAGTCACTACCATGACCCAGCTCTGGCCCGGTTGTTACCTGCACTTGGAAAAACACACTGGCAATAATTACACTTGCAGTAGGACTGTGAGAGATGTGTTTGGGTCAGAAAGACAAACAGAACTAATGTTTGTCTTTTTAAGAAGCATTAGTCATGTTTGGTCAACCACGTGTTGACAGCAGCCTCGGTGCAGCACGGCATGACAACTAGGACTTTGCAGAATGTGCTGGCAGAATATGAATTGAAAAAATATGAGAACGTTTCAGTAAAACGGAACGCGGAGGTTTTTTTTTTTTTTTTTTTTGACCGCAGTGACACTGTTTATGGTGGAAAACTTGTATTTACATAGAAAAAGAGTTATTCACATCCCCCGTCTCCAAGGGAGTGCTTTTGCCATTACACGCTCAAGAAAAGATTACTGTTTGCAGCGATATGAGGAGACATTAATGGGGCTGTTTTCTGAATTAATCTAGCAAGCTTTCATGGTAACACACATCGTGCAGGAATTCAACTTCTTGTCTGACCATGGAGGCCATGAGTTGTTGGGTGTAAAGATACAGTCGGATCACAAGATGGGATGAAACCAGATGCTGGATTCACCAGACAATTAGACATGTTGGCATTGGTTTTAGAAAAGTAGGTCCCCACATTTCAAAAATCATGAACAGTGTCCTAAAGCATATACCACTCCATGAACAATAATTTAGTTCTGATTCATATTATATCTAATTTGTTTCAAAGAATAAATTGAGTGTGAAATCATCCAGTTCAGGTTCGATCAGTCTGAGTGTTTGAGTTTTTGAACTGGATGAGATCAAATTCAGTCCAGACTCATTCAAATTGTGAAATAGCACGTTAGCTTAGCAAAATGAGAAGTTATCAAGTGTTTTCACTGAGAACAATCAATTAATATGTTCATTCTGTGTGTTCGGTCTGAAGCAACAGTTTAATTTTTAATGTCAATGAAAAAGACAAACTGTGGAAGTCGGAGTCGATCCAGTTAAAGTGATTGCCTTGGTCAATTTTCTTAAAAAAAAAAATAAAACAAAATAAAATTCCTGTAAACTGATCAGCCATTAGCATCCAACTAATATTAAGTGGCCATAAAATAAAATATACATATATAAATTAGCAGCTTTGAGCCTCTGATGGTCATTTGATCTAAAATGACTTAATATGCTCAAATTGATGAGGTTTCTTTGGAAAACTGAGGCAGGCTGCATAAAATGCGTCTGGTCGGGAGGTGACTAGTTGAAGTTTGTTGGCAGATTGATGGCAACTGTGCGAGCACGCAGGCTTTTAGACAACACAAATCCATTAAAGCACAGCGAGTGATAAGATCAGTTCAAGGAAAGATCACAATGAGTCAGATTGTTAAATTCAGGAAAGATGAGGCAATCGGGTAAAATAAGGTTTCACACAATTAGATACGGAAATGTCTGCCAGCCGAATTAACTCAAGAGCAAAAAGGCATTATGTAAGGCTAATAACCGCAAAAATGTGTACACATATTGCAAAATTAAAAATGATTAACAAAAAACTAATAAAAACAGGGAATATAAGAAATTATGTTGGAAAAAAAATTTGCTATTAACCTATTTTTCTGGAACCAAACCTGAAAAGATTCAGAAAGTGACAGTATTGAAGAGATGTGCAGTGGGATTAGATCGGATTATTTAAAGGCTGATTATCTCTGTCTGGTTACTGGCTGCTGGAAAACTTAACAATCCAATATTTTTCCGATCAGAAAACATTGACGGCACTTTTTGAAAGGAGAATCTGCTACTGAAGAAATTAAACTTCATGTCCAAGAGACTTATTTTCCGTATCGGTGAAATGTTTAACAGCAGGAGGAGAGACTTAGTGACCGTACTTCACAAGACATTTTGAAACATATCCACGGTTCACGATTCGAGAGAGTGAGGCTTTCTGCAGATAACAGGAAGGCTGAAGAGAGACTTTTCACCTCTTTCTATCATGTAATGTGCTGGATTTGGAAATGTTGGCATTACTTTCAGAATCTCCGAAAAAGCTTTAAATTTCCAAGGAAATACAGACGAAGGAAGGAAATGCAGCATTATTGTCTAATATTAGATCATAAGGGCAGTTAAAATCTTTCTACTATTACTTTGTTTTTGTTTTAAATTAGTAAGACCTGTTCTACAGTGATTTTACTGTTTCAATAAACAGCTAATTACCTCTAAGCGTCGAATTTCAGCTCCTAAGGAGAAACCAGAATTGGCTAAAAAGTGACATTGGAAAAGGTCCACATCATTCTGATTGCTGCAGCATCACAGTTAGTCTTCTAATAATTGCTAAATCTTAATGCTAACATTTTAAAAAACCCAAAGTTGTGACTTTTATCATTTTCTGGACACGTTTGGGGAAAGTGTGCTGTCAAAGAACTAAGAAGTATCCAGACACGCTGTCGCATAAAACTACTTGCACGCATTCACATAATATGCAACTACCCCAACCACACAACTCATACACACACACATACACACACGCACACTGACCCACAGACACACATGAAGGCGGTCCTTCCCATCTGTGGCCCATGAAATAAAGGTGCTGATGAGCAGCCTCTATCAGCAGATGCCATCTTGGTCTTGTCATCAGTGGCTTGCATGGTCACAGAGAGAGGGGCTTGTGGCTTCACCTTTCAAAGAGTTTCTGCAAGCTGCTGCCTCCCCTTAAAATTCCTACGCTCTCCATCTCTTTATGCTACATTTATTACCTGCACTTAGATAATATCCTGTCCGATCAACCTCTCCCTCCCCCTTTTTTCTTTTCTTTTTTTTCCTTCTCAGGCCAAATTGCAGAGACTCTGAACCCAGCAGAATAAGAAGTGTTGAAAAGTTGACATCAACCTCACGACCGCTGCTTTCTCTTAACTTGGCTAATAAAAAAAAAACAGATTTAACTCATTGATTTAGTAAATCCGATCTTTATGTCTCCTACTCTGGTGGGTGAGAACATCCATAAAATCCTTTTCGCCTCTTCGTGGTCAGAAAACGCACATCATCAGCCAATCGGATTTTCATCTCGTCTTCATCTGCTGCAGAAGCGACTCGCGCTCTGAGTCTGTGCCTCTGTTTCATCTGGTCAAATTAAAAAGTGTGAGTTTGTCGGCGCCGAGGGAAGGCGAGCGAACGCCGAGCCAGTCCCGTCTACGGATTCCACGGGAAAACGTTCAGATGACACCTGGTACCTGTTTCCTCCGTCAGCGTTTGAAGAGAAAACAAACACCTGAGCGGGAAGGCAGGGGAATTCTCCCTCTTGGCCTCCGTGACGTCAAACGGGGGCTCTGTTCCTCGTCGCTCTGCAGAACTGACACTTTAAGAGCAAGAAAACAAGAGCGCTGTTTTTCCAGTGGAGAACAAAGTTTTATAGTCGTATTGATTTTGTGTAGGAGGGGAAAAAAAATAGAAGAGATGAAGCAGAGATGCTTGTTTGGGTTGATTTTACTCATCAAAGTAAAGAGGCAGAGGGAATATTTGCGATTGACTCAGCTGTTTTTAAGGCACAGACTAATTTCTGAAAAAATACATTAAAAATCAAGTTATCAGCTGAACAAACGTTTCAGACTGATAGCCTTAAATAGCCTTCTCATAAATCTAGATTTTGTGCAGATTTCTGTCAGACTTCCATGCAGTCGTGACACCCTGATGGTAATTCAAAAAAGGCTTTCCGCCTTTGAACTTTGCAGGATTCTTTACTATGACTATTACAATGATTCATTGCTGTCAAGGTTGGACACAGTAAAAAACAAATAGCTCAATATTAGCTGCAATATCACCAAAGCGTCCAACGGGCCCGTCTATGAAAACACAAGCAGATCCTCGACTCAAATCATGGCCCTTACTGATGCCGACTGAAATCCGATAGCCATAAGACGGCATGTGTTAGAGAAGATCTTAAAGAACAAAAAACTTCTTCAAAGGCCGCATCCTTCAACAGGACAAACCTGAACGTTTGAGCTTTTTCAGGAAGAACCAAACTGAAAGGAGGAGGAGTTTTACTGAGGCTGATCGCGACATGTTATGGTAAACATCCCTTTACTAACGGGAGGCTCTACTGAATTGATTAAGTTTTTCAACAAGAAAATGTAGAGGTTTACGACACCATTCTGATTCCTTCCAGAAATGACACTGGTTTCCTCACCATAAGGAGCAACTTTCCCTCAAGGTTACTGGAAAATCTTGCATGAAGCATGGCTAAGCTAATTGTTGTTGAAATGGTGGCAGAATTCACGTCTGAGTTCTGGTTTCTTTGGTTTTTCTTTTTTATTGGCTAATTCTCTTGAACTTTGGATCAGCTCATGAAAGAGCCTGTTAAATTTGGTTTCCAGTAAACTGATCACTTTGTTTGGTCTGCTGTTGCTGTCTCTTCCTTGTGCATTTTGGAACCTTATTTTGATCCTGAAGAGTGGAATGTGAACAAGCTGTAACTTTTTTCTTTCTCTCAAGATTTTTACCAGAATTGTGTCACAAGAGTTGATCAACCAAAACTAATCAGTTCAGCCAACTTTAATTTTTTTATTTTTTTATTTCCCCCACTGGATGCTGTAAGTCACAATAATCTATTAATCAGACCAGGCACCTCAGGAAAAATTGTTTAAATTTTTTTCTCTCTGTCTCTAATTAAAGAGAAACAACAGAGAATAAAATGTTAACAGAACAAATTGTTTTACGTAAAATACATATATTTCTATTTTTATTTGTCATTGGCAGTTTTGTTTTCATATCCGAAGTTAATTGTGTAAAAGAAAAACACTTGAAGTATCCTTAAATATTCAGATACAAAGGATACCAATTCAATACAAATGATGTTTAGTCTTTCTTAATTGTGGAATAATCCATTACACATATACTCTCTTTTGATATTGTTTGATCTATGCATAGATCATCAAGACAAAATACATACTGAATTGAATTTGAAATGCTACCAAAGACCAAAGAAGGGATTTTATCAATCATTAAGTACCAAACATTAAAGAAAATACCCATTCCAGCGTTTTTAGTACATAAGAATATGGCATTTGGATATACAGCAATCCTATTGCTTATTCTAAAATGACGTATGTCGCATGTATTTTTGTTATTATTCTAGCTGCCTAATGTCTAATATAATATTAAAGAACAATAAATCTCTCCCCTTTTTTGAATGAGATGATCCTGCAGATCATTTTCATTCAGTCTAGGCAAAGTTTGCTCATGTTCGTAAACAATATGGTCATCTGATTCATTAAAAAAAAACGTTCTAGTATTTCTTTTAGGTTTTCTGTTGAGATACTTCACAAATAACTACAGTAATGGTAAGATATGTTGGCTTTTACCTGGTTGTAAAAAAAAAAAAAAAGCCTCCAGGTAAAAAATGCATGAAACAGATCATTTGTGCTGTTTTTGCTGCTTTGTGGTTTTAATCAGCGGTGTTACTACGGCGAGCAAAGCCGTGACTAACACGAGCGTTTGATAGGTAAGAATCAATTAGTGTGTGTAATCACGCCTGGTGCATTAGGCTTTGGGTTTGCATGTTTGTATGCAAGAGTGTTGTGAAATGGTTGACTGGGCCAGTAAACAGCTTAGTAGTAATTACCACTATAAAAACTGCAGGTTCTGCTCTGCCACCACTCAGTGAAGAAAAGCCCACCCTTGAGACAAGAGTGTGAGCACAATGCTGGCTGTTGATTTGCTTTTATGGAGCGCATTCGGGCCAGAGTGACTGGTGTTAACATGCTTTCTTTCCAAGATATGTTTTATCCCAAATATTTAAGTGAGCAGAAAAAAAAAAGAGAGGAAAAACCCGCAAATGAAATACTGACATTCTTTCGGTTTGACTGATTCTGACGAAGCAAAAATAATTCGTTATAGTGTCAATGCAACGTTTCATTGCAGCGTACATGGACGGCTAGTACATTAAAAAGACAATAAAGTAATTTAGTGTTTAGTTCTATCTGTCTGATAGTTGTTAAGGTATAGTTATTTGAAGCAAAGTCATCCCCAAGCTGACCTTTTGATCCCATTTTCACTTCTTAATGGGAAACCAATAAAGCGAAAATAAGACTAAAAGTGGGTGCGTGTTTCTGTGTGAGTGTGTGTTGATGTAACCTGCTGTGTAATTAGACGTTTGGTCACTAGAGGTGACGAGGAGAACAGGCCCTGGAATGCCCTCTGCCACGTCTGTGAAGAAATCCCCCTGAAGACAGACACACACACACACACACACACACACGCACGCATTCACAATTATTGTCTCTCCACCTCGGTGAACCCCTGCTGTCCAGGCTTCATTATCTCCAAACCCCTCCAATGAAGGTTCCAATGAGGAGGGGGGGCAGACAAAGTTCTGTTCCCCCCTTCTTTCCGGAGCCCTGGGGCTTTGCTGGAATTTACACCCCTGAGCCTGAGAACGGAGAGGGCCCACAATCATCCACTTTCCCATTGTTGGGGAGAAAGTGGAACAGTGGGCTTACATCGGAGGAGGAGGAGGAGGAGAATGGGAACACACAGAGAGGTGAAATGAAACTGATTTCCCCTCGTCTTCGGCGGGGGCTTCGGTGCTTCTGTCGCTCAGCGTGGCGCTTTGGATGTCGAAGGGATGGAGAGCAGAAGTGAGGGGCAAGAGTGACATTCCTTACTAACTAGATTTGTCTTTTTTTTGTCATCTGCGAACATTCTCCCTCTAAAGGTTTTCTGTTTCTGCTTTCCCTGCTTCCTTTTTCGTGTCTGTGTGTGTGTGTGTGTGCGTGTGTGTGTGTGTGTGTGTAACCCCAACTACTGACAATTCCCTTTCACGTTGCCAAATTACACCACTATTAATGTTACTGCTGGAAAAGTGATAATTAGATAAGCTAAGCTGCAGGGGGAAGTCTACTGTGAGCTCCCCTGTGAAAAACTTTACATTGTTCTGAGTGCAGAGCCAGAAAGAAAGGCCAATAAAAAAACCACTTCCCCTGTAATTTAGGTCAGCATCTCACCCCCCTCCTCCCCCCGAAAACAAACTGAGACAGAGTGAGGGGATGTGGAAGTAAGGGGTGGGGTGGGGAGCGATCTCTTACCACCTGAGGTCTGTGTGTACGTGGCGGCCCTGCTAACCATGAGTAAACACAGTAAATGGTTTTTGACTGTAAAAGCTTAAGTTCAGCAGTCCGTTCTCACGAGGAGGGAGCGACGGATCTGTGTGCTTTGCACTTGGCAACCCAGACGGACTCCAACAAGCTGTATGATGTCCAAGTCTGTGCAGGAGGGATCAGCAGTTTTCTCCATGCTAAGTCTGCTGACTGTGTCTCGTCTGAGAGCGCGGTTCTAAAACTGTGGCGTGAGAGCCAACTGGTGGCATTTGGGCTGCCTCTTCGTGTTTCCGTGAGGATATTCGTTATCGTTGCGTGGAGACAAGCAGATTGACAGTGATCCAAAAGCACAAAATCTTACCAAATGTTTTTGGTCTACTCTCGTGCAAATTTGTTAGGTTTGTGTTTTTTGTTTTGTTTTGTCTTTTGAAGTAAGACAAAAGTAGCTTTTGAGCAAGATTAGGAACTTGCGTCAAGTCAATGACTCCTTAATATTGATACTTGTTCTATAACAGGAAAAATGTTTTTATAAGTGAAATAATCTGCCAGCAGAACAAGTCATTTTTATTAATATTTAAGATTCATTTACTAGTCACGGCATTTCGGGCCATGGTTTCCTAATTGCATGATTAACTTTATTAAGCTATAGTTACATCAAGGCTTCTAGGTAGACATGCCAAATTAACAAAAAACAAATCTATTTGTATGTTATATGCAATATATATAAAATATTTTTTTAACTTAATACCAGTTGTGTTTAACTCTATTTATGTGAGTATTTCCCAGTCAACTCTATTTGGTCCTTTGTGAAGCCCAGCTCACTGCATAGTTGCTGGTTCTGTCCTCAGAGCTTGTGCGCTGGCTAACACCCACCGGCTGGGCCAGAGTGCCCCATTAGCTTAATGGTCGTATAGGATTTCACAGGGGATGCATCGCTGTTATGGCTGAGAGGTTTGTGTTTCCCTTTTTATGGCTCCTTTGGATTCCCAACGCCCAGAAACACGGTCTCAGGAGGAGGAGAAGAAGGAGAGGAAGAGGAGGAGGAGAGACAAAACAAAACAAACAGGACAGCAACATAACACCGTCTTAAGCTGAAAGCAGACAAGTCAGGTAGGTAGAGATAACAGAGGGGCGGCATTTGAAGAAAGAGAGATGGGAATACTAAGAATTACAGTTTAAGAGATACAAACATCAAAATATGTCTGATGAAACTCCTGATCTGTAGTTTTTTTGTGTTGTGGTGGCCAGATTTCTTTGACTATACCTATGACTTTTGACCCTTAGTGTCTCCCACAGCAAATCAAAAAGAGGTCAAGTTTCACTTTCACCAAAACATATAATTCAACTTGTTCAACAAGGAAGCTAATTTTCAAAATCTTTTTCTACTTAATCTAAAAATGCTAGGCATGTAACAATATATCACCCAGAGACCGACTGTGAAATAGACTCCCAGTTTTGAGAAAAAGGTAAAAATAATTGAGTTGTATAAGCAGGTTGATCGTTGCTTCATCAGAAACTTCTCAAACTTGCCCCTCATTCCCGATCTCCATCCCTCCAGTAAGAACCAAAGAACCTGATGACGACAGAGGAAAAATGAAACAGACTTTTAGTTTGAAGCAACAAATCAGACACAAACTTTAGCATCGCTAACAGTCAGCCAATCACAGCATCCTTACAGTATAGACAGTGTACTTAGACTGGCTGGTCTGGGTTTTTCACATACTTTTGTTTGATCCGTTTGGCTTTTAATTCCAGTTTACAGGCAAGTAAAAAGGTGAAAAGGGGGAGAGATTCGGTTCTGTGGAAAACAAAATATCCTATTGATGTCAGAGGAATGAGGAAGATGGGGAAACTGGTTTAAGATGACAAGAAATGGAGGATTAGTTAAACCTTAAGAAGAATGTATTTTGCGTTCTCTAACCCTCATGTTTCAGTTTCCAACTAGCAGATAAACCCAGTCCTCTACTCCTCCAGCACACCTGAATCAACTGAATGGCTCAGGCGTGTTGAAGCAGGGATGCATCTAAATGTTGCTTGATAATGGTGCTTGAGGACTGGACTTATACTGCACCACCTAATTCCCTTTTACAAACTGAGTATCCATGAAGAAAAACATAGAATAATCACTCAATTTTAAGCTTAAGTGCTCACAGCACCTCGGCTGGTGCAAATTATGAGTATGAAAGAAACATTTCAAAGACAAAATTTAAGGATCCGGTTCCTGAAGTGAGAGAAAACGTTTTGTCGTGAACAGAAATGCGGGTCCTTAACTTTCTTTTGGGTACCAGTCTTCATGTTGAACTTATGAGAACATCTGCTTTTAGTTGACGACATTTGCATGTGATTCGCAACAGATTCAGAATAAAGACGTTTTGAATGGCATAAGAGTTGACGTCATAAAACGATTTACAATAAATTAACAAAACTTGGCATCTGAAACGTGCATCATTTAGTTGCTTTATAGGAAAACGTGTCACTTTTAAAGTGATGGCTTACATTTAACTGCTGTGCTAGCACTAAGCAAACCTAAACAATTCTTAGAAATTGATTGCAGCTGCGCTGCTTTTAATTTGTTCTTCCTCTGTAAATGTGCACCAACTAACAGCATTTTGTTAACATTTCTGCCTGTGTAATGCTTTTTTAGGTGCAGCTTTGACTTGTTTTGGAAGTTTTTATATCCTACAGTCAACATCCTGCAGCAACCCCTCACCTGCTCATCCAATAACTAAACCTCTTTTACGCAGCAAACCATCAGAATGTTGAGGTCTTATTCTGTCACGTATTGAAATATTCCCCAATGTCTTACTATCTGCACCACCAGTGTGACCGACAGAGGTCCAATCCACCCGATTCTACCTTGAATCTGTGAAACGGGGAACATCCTGTTGTTCCTTCTGCTCAGTTTTTATTTGTTGCATCTCTGCAAACTCTCTGACAGAAAAGAGATGGTCTGATGGGATAGAAGAAAACAATGAATAGTTGCATTTGCATACGCTAATAAAGCCAACTCCGGCCTTGCATGTCACGACGAAGCAGAACTGATTGCTTTAATCCAAAACTCCCTTTGTCAGTGGGAAACATGCGGCACAATAACATGTGGAGATCATTTGTCAGCATATTGTCTGACCAAACTGATTTAACTCAATTATTTTTTAGTTATTTCTTCTTCTACTTTTTTTTTTGCCTCATTATGAAACCCTTTCATGAACATTTTCAATGCTTTTTTTTTTTTACCAAAGTAAAAACGTGCCACTTTAATTTTGACCATCTGTGTTGTCTGTGTATCACCTTCTTCACAAAAACATGAGCTCACAAATAACTGTTTATCTCTCTCTGGTAACAAGTGGCGTCCAGGTCAGGCCTATCAGGCCAGGACTCTTGACCTTCCCTGACTCTTCTCCAGTCCCAGCTCCTTAGTTCAGTCTTCATCAGCAGGAGGGAAAAAAAAAAGAAACATAGCCTGAGTATTTACCAACCACAGACACCAGACTTTCATTTTTATTTAATTTTCTTTACTTTGCGTCTAATCTCCCCATTACCTACTTCAAGCTCAGGGTATTTTTTGCTTCATTCATGCAGTTCACCCATGAACTGGTTCATCACAAACTGTCTACTCTGACTTTTGGTGTCTTCCTCAAGTTGTCTTCACCTTTACCAGCCTCACACCTCACCATCAAGGAGAGGGGCTAATCTTTCTGACCTGCCAGATTCTGCAGACTCCTCCGCTGACCTAAATGTGGCTCCACTACAGCATTGCACACACTTTTCGGGAGTGTGTGCATGTGGAGAGGAGGCGATGTGTGAGCGAAATATTGGAAGGTAGGCTGAGTATTCCTCTGGTTTGTGTAAGTCTTCTTTCGTATAAACATTTTTTTTCTGATTATAAGCCATTTATATGGCTCACCTATATATAATTTTTACATGTCTTTTGGTTAAACGTCAACTTTTGATGTTTTCTTTATTAGAAAGTTAAAATGTTACAAGTCATGATTATCAGTTTTCGATGATATTGTGTTTTTATCCAAATGTGTTAAAGAAATGCAAAAACTATTACAATCTAATTTTACTGCACTTGTCGAAGCTGTCAAAAATATTTTTTTATTAATTACAGTTTTTCTTTTTTTTTACTTAGTTACATTAAGATCAAAACAAGCCCAAGCCTTTTTTTTTTTTTTTTTAAAGCTTTTTCAAAACGGCACACAAATTCCCTCAGGATCTTCCCTGCCTTGCAATAATCATGTCCAACAATCAAAAATATCTACTCTAGATGAAATTCTCTTGGCCAGTAAGGGACCAGAATAGCTGCTGCTATTTTAACACTCATAAGATGGTCTGTCTAAAGAAAATTCAACTCTTCTTTAGTGAAAAATACAAATCCAAAAAGCAAAAGTGTTGTTCCTCTATGATGCAGACAGACATGAAAAATCAGTGGATGTCAATAAGCCTTTGCACAAACTGTGCAAATGTGGCTACAAAGCTGAGTATCACTGCAAACAAGGCAAAGGATGTCTTATGTCTGAGAATAATAAAAAAAAAGGTAGTTTAAAAGTGATTTTTAGAAATGGTGGATAACAGAATACAGTTTTTATGGTGATTTAGCGTTGACATAATTCTTTCTGAAATGCTGTGATTAGCAATGAAACCAACAATTTTACAATTCTTTGTTTAAACTGTACTTGCTTCAGTATACATGTGCAGACTTTAAGGCCACTTTGAGGAATTTTACCTTGAAATTGACAAAAAGTTTGAAAAACAATTCCTAAAGGTTATTAAACAAAAATTCATTGCACAGCGAGGCCCATTAGAGCCATACACCGAGAAACTAAGAGGCAGGCATAAGCTGACAGCTGAGTGTGGGCGGGTGTGTGTTTGAAAGCCCTGTCATATGTTATGATTTGTGAGCTGAGAGCAGATCCCACCGCTAACTGACTCCTAGACTTTGGCGTCAGTGATGAACGATCAGGTCACAGATTCACCTCTAAATGAGCCGAATCACCTTCATGGTTACAGGAACACAAAGGCTCTTTTTTTTTTTTTTCACGCAGCTGCAAAAAACACAGTGTTGCTGTGGTTGTTGGTGTTTTCCTGCATAAATAAATACAACAGAACAGTTGCCCCCTGCCCCCCCAAGATTTGGGATTTCTTTCCACTTTCTACATCTTCAGATGGAGCACAGGTGTGAGGCGACTTTTCTCAAACTTTTAAACATGAGAATACCCACTCTTCTTTTCTTCCTGACGTTCCCCCTGTCAGGCCTTCACCCGGACTCCTTTCTGACACATCAAGCTGGGTCAGAGATCACTTCAGTAGTGTGATGAGCCAGGGGCCCCTCAGTGGCCCCTCATTGGCTGAGAGAGCTCCATGTGGAGCTCCTTTTGGATCCGTGTAGAGCAAAGGGCCAGTGGGACTGAATAGGCCCACACTGTTAAGGAATACTTGTGATAATGATGTTATTTGGGTATGAGCAAGGCCTGCCTAGCAGCTGTTGACAGTAATGATGTAGTGAGTGAGCGAGCGTGTATGTGTGTGTGTGTGTGTGTGGGTTAGTAATTAATGAATCTCACAGCTCTCCTACATGCCATCTGCTGACCGAGAAAGGAAGTGGATGATTGATGGGAATTATCGATACCTCCTGAAGCACAGACATACATGTAGCAGGTTGCTAAATCCTTGATTGGCGTCTCAGTTTGTTTCTTTTTCTCCACCTCATCACAAATGAACTCATCAGTCACTGATGAAGGAATGTCAATACTCCACCAGCCCCCACCCCCAGCCACCACCCGCTCATCCCTACATGTCCTGTTTGGGGCTTACATTCAATTTCTAGTCTCTTGCATTAGAAAATGTGGGGTTATATTGGCAATTAAAGCCAAAGAAATATTATTGTATATACAGATCAGTAGGTTTGAGGACCAGAAACTGATGCGTTACCAAATTTCACCTAAAAACTGCTTGAAGCCGCATGTAAAACATAACATTTCAGTTCCTTAAAATTGGAATTGTGCCAAATATGACACACAAACATTGAAATAGTAAATAGCATTTAGTTCCTGCTCTCCATTTGCATTACTAAGACGTAAGTGTAACATTTCAATCATTTAGTTTCCCATTTTATTAACCATCTCAAATATTTTGCTTAAATTTGGGCTTTGCTGTTTGCAGTAATGTTTTTTTTTTAAGTCGGTTTGGTAAGCAACTTTTTCTTTCTCTGCTCACATCGATGGAGTTAGATAAACTCACCAAGTCTCCACTAAAATGTTACCTGCAGATAAAGTTCAATTTCACACACTGACCATCCTTATAAGGTTTTATTTTCTCTAAAGCTAATTTTATTCAAAAGCAAATCATCCTCTTTGCATCTCTTCTGTTTTCCTGCCATGATCCATTTCTGCTGGGCCCTACTCAGTCTCTCCAATCGGAAGCCTGCAACTGTTGCAGTCACTAACAACTGTGTCTGTGCAAAAGTGCATTGATAAATGGTAGATGATATCCAATATCGTGCTGTTATTACTGAAGGTCCTGTTTTCCAGAGCAAAGACTGCTCCTGTCAGAGAACCCTGTGTTTGATTTGCAGTCCATCCTGCTCTCCAGAGGGACACGAACGGCTCAGACAATGAATAAGATTTAAAGTCTCTTTTAAATTCTGAAGGGAATATTTCAGATCTCGCCGCTCAAATCATTTCAATAAACGATAATAGACTTGCATGCCATTTTTCAAAACTTAACAGTGTCCTCGTTTTTATTTTATTAGTATTTATATGATTGTTCATACATTTGCACTTACTGTGTGTGTGTGTGAAACATAAATGTGATTTATCCATTACTAGTCAGCTGTAATTTCAGAGTAAAATTTAAATCCTTGTCTCCATATTAGAGCTTGTGTTTTGATCCTATTTGATTCCACATTTATATATAAATAACCACCTTAAAGCCATAACTTCAATTCAGACAACTGAAAATGATTTGTAACAGAAAAGACAGAGGAAGGTGGAGGGAGAAAAAAACCCCTGAGGAATATGTTTGAGAGATGACACGTATTAGAACAATGCACAAAAAAATGTTACAGAAAAAATTAAAGATGCTTTCAACATTAATTCATCTCTGCACGTGTTCAGTGTGTGTGTCTGTATTTACAGTATAAGGTTTTGAAACATGTGGTTGCTATCACGACGGCAATCCATTGTCAGTGCAGATGACTCTCCGTCTTGGTGAGTTCACGGGTGTGTTTATGTACGCCTGGAGAGCATGTTTCAATCATTTGCTAATCATCGCCTTCGGAAACGCCATGAAAAGCATTTCAGTGACTTTTGTAGCAATGCTGTCGAGTTAATCTTCTTTTACACCATAAAAAATATTTTAAAAAATGAGAGGTGTTGTCTGTAGGTTTGAGCATCAGGGCTCCCCTGGTTACTGTCACATCATCAACAGTCATTGAAGGTTCTGAAATCATTTATCTACGCACACTGAAAATAAAAATAAGATACATTAGGGGGGAAAAAAACAAAGGAACATCTCATCTTCAGGCGGTAGAGCAACTGTTAGCTAGTGTTAATGTAATCCACTGACTTTTTGCAAATATGACATTGAAATTCAGGTCTGGTTAATCACAAAATGTTGCTGTACTTTCGACACCTCCCTTCATGGGGCTGACGCAGCGCAGCAGGCTTCCCCGTTCCACAGCTGCGTGTCCACAGACTTGGCAGATGCCCTTCCTGATGCAAACCGAGGATGGAATGGGATTAATCACAAAATAAAATATGAATTTTATATGAATATGTTTCGTATGAACATGGCTGCATTGTGGCGAAGTTGGTACCACTGTTGCCCTGCAGCAGCAACGTCCTGCGTTTAATTTAATTTAAAAACACCTTAATGATCCTAAAGAGAAACTAAATGTCATAATATGCAAGATTCTTCAAAGAGTCCTTGTAGACGCTGATGCCTTCAGGCAGGGGGGATCTCCTGGCCAATATATTGGGAACAGAAACCCAGACAATTTATTTTAACACTGCTGGGTCCAGGTCAGCAAAAAATAATTTCACAATCATTAAGAGGTTAGAACAACTAACTTAAAATTGTACTGAAAATTGGAAAAAAAAAAAAAGAAAAAAAACCCACTGATCATAACAAAGAGAACCAGTTCCGTAATTTGGCTGCAGTTTGTTCAGATGCAACTTAATGAATTGGATCATCATCGAAAAGTTCATCTATAAGAGTAAAGTGAGATTCAGGAGGAAGCAGAAATACTGACTATCTCACTGCCTCAATTTTTATTAGCAAGTTTCTCCATCAATAAATGCTTTATTACATGTGTCTTTTCTGGTGTTTCACTCAGGAAGATTAATGGCGAGGCACCACCTCCAACCTCTATTTCCTGACTAAAAATTGATCTGACTTTTTGTGACTAGTCTCAAAATCCAAAGATGGAGTTGGTTGAAGATAGAGACACA
This sequence comes from Poecilia mexicana, assembly GCF_051168715.1. Lineage (NCBI taxonomy): Eukaryota > Metazoa > Chordata > Actinopteri > Cyprinodontiformes > Poeciliidae > Poecilia > Poecilia mexicana. The sequence goes on along the minus strand of NW_028263385.1, from coordinate 24,171,592 downwards.
CTTTGGCAGACTAAGCTGAATTTATGACGACACTAAGAAAATTATCAGAGATATAACTAGTTTGTAACAATCACATACAAAAAATCTGAAACTTTTTTCCAGCTTCTTTGCTTCCTTTTCTTATTTGCTTTATATCTGCCACCACTATAAGCAAATAAGAATGGCCTGCTTTCCTGTTCCCAGTTACCCCTCTGTGATGCTGAGGACATACAAACATGTGTGTGAAAAAAAAAAAAAAATGAACCCATGACACAATAAAATCTATTTATCTCCAGCATGTTTCTTTTAGCCAGCTTATCCAGATTCCCACATCCTCCCCGTCCCCCGCGGGCTGTTTTTAAAGCTTTCACTTTAAACTTAAAGTAGCCGCAGCACAACTCCTGCCTGCCTGCCTCCTGCGAGCGCCGTCCCTTGTCCTGCATGTACTGTTGACAGCAGGTTGTTCAAATCAGACATCAAACAGCGAGGCCTGATGTTCGGCTGCTGCATCTGTCCCAGTGCTGCTCCGTTGTTTATTGTTTCATCCCGGCTTTATTTACAGCTGGCCTAATTATTTCCATGTTAGATCTTTGTGAGGGATGTATGGGCCCGGTCTTTTTTTTTTTTCCTCCTTCGTGCTCCGCCGCTGTCACGCCAGGCCCTGGCTTGCTCCTCCCGCTCGCTCACGGCGCAGGTGACAAGAGACTTTGGCTGCAAGATGGATGGCTGTCTGCCTGCCACATCTTAGACCTGTTACCTCTGAGTGGGTGTTTATTTGAATTCCCCCCACCACCACCATCCCCTGCTGCATCACACACTGGGATGGAGAGGGGGAAATCTCTTGAACTCCAACAACTGGAGTGTAAATATTATGGGGAAAGCCACTGAGACATGAAATGTAGCTTTAATTACAACACTGATATATCAAGGTCAGTTCCTCTGTGCATGTGGGGGCAACCTGACAGTTTCCTTTTTGTCCACATGATTTCTTGCTTGACTCAGTGTACACACTCATTAAATAAATGTATGTGCCGCGTTGCATATGGTGGTGTGTGTTTGCGTAAGGGTAGGATCTGGGAGTGCCGGAGGCTAATTTTATAGACCATCTGCGATTGGACAAGATATCAAAGACACATTGGGTAAATTCACTGACACTATTCTTCATCTGCTGATGCTTTCCTTTTATAGCGGAGACGCATGTGTAGGTAGGTGTCCAGCTCTTAAATGAACTCAAATTAACTTTTATAAATATCCTGGTAACTGAATTAGCTCATGACTCAGGTGTGCAGTTATAATTTATGAGGTGATTGATGGAAACCCTTAATTTAGCATAAACCAGACCCATCCTAAAGAAACCCTGAGGTGATCTCACTGATCGGTTAAAGACGTAAATTAAATAGTCTTTATGTGAATGTGACAAATCCAAAAGAATACAGATTTTGAACATTTATTTATGTTTTTTAATGAATAAATTAGATTGAACTTCAGATGCCTTTAAATTGAATAACATGTTTCTTGCAGCAATATTCCAGAAAATGTGTTTTCAGCTCTACGGCCCTTTTTCACTGACATGACTCTCCATCTTTTTCACTTGGATATCTTGGGTCAACTATCAGACCCAAGATATCTATTTTTTCCCCCCCTGGGCTACTGCAGCAGTGTTGAACAAAGTTTGATCTGCACAAAATCCGTGACTTTGAGGCTCCCCTGTGTCACCTTTATTAAAAATGTCACGTCCAAAAAGTGTGAATTACCTTTTCTAAAGGCACACACTAAATGCATATCCCAGCAGCTCTTCAATGTTTTAAATGAAATCCTGTCCGTAAAGTTGCGGTTGTTTTCATTTGTGCCTCGGGACTTAAACCTTTTAAAACCCTGAAATATTTATTTGACAGAAAAACGTACACACTCTTCTGGGAAAGATGACATCAATAATTTAAACTGTGACAGTAGATGAGTTTAAACAAGGAGGCCTGAATTATTACACTGGAAAAAAATTAACTATTTTGAAATGCTGAGCACTCTTCCAGGTTATTTGTTTTTCACCACGGTGTCAGCTACGAAAGCACAGAGAATGTCTCCTGTCCCGGATCCTGGAAAAGGTTCTCATTTTTAAAGAATCTCTTAATGTTCTTCAACTTCTCACTAACGAAGCAGATATTCATATGAACAGCAATGGAAGGCTGTCCACATAGTGTATTCACCTGATGGGATAACGTCCAGGCCAAAATCCAATTGAGAATATTTGGAAAGACGTGTAGGACTATATTTCAAAGATACTTTCCATCAAGTCCTTGATTTGTACTGGTCTGTCACATAAAGCTAAAAAAACATACACTGATGTTTACAGCTGCAAATTAAAACAAGAAAATTACACACATGCTTTAGCAAGGCACTATATATTCAATTTAATAGAATGGCTGAGGAAAGTCTTATCCCTTTGTCAACCCAACACGCAGCACACGGTGATGGACGCAGAGTCGTCTCTTTGCTCCATGAAGAAGTCCAGTGGACCCCGAGTCGTTTGCAGTTCAGCATTTATGGGTTTTTCGTCAAGTGTGGAGATAAGAAAGACTGTAGATGTCAGCTGGTGCGATGGCTGGCCCTTGGGTCCACTGTATTACTTCAAACTCCTTATTGTAAAAGATAAATCAATATGCTTCACAGCTGACAGGTGTCGCTCTTTCTACAGCAGAGGTGTTTCTACCTCTGACGTGCAGAGGAAGTGTTCCTTAACCCAAAGCAATAACAAAACGTATTCTTTTGTCCTCTTTTAATAAATAAAAAAAAGTCTGAAAAAGTAATCAAAAATAACACAAAGTACCTGCATAAGCTGCATTTTAACAAAGTTTGTCTGGTCCCATTGCCACCAGCTTGCAGGTGGCACAGCATTGTTTTCATGTGGGGTCTTTCAGGCATATAATTACAAAAAAAAAGCAGAGATTGCTGGCTATTGTTACTCCCAAAGGAAACTGAGTAAAGTTTGACAGGAGATGGTATGCTTTATCTGTTTTCTCCTCGCTTGTTTACTCAAATTAATAATAAGATAAAGGAGACGGATGAGCTTCAATACAGAATTTACCTTAACAGCTAATCACTGTTGGCTTGTAACCCAATTCTATCGCCTTGGTGAAATTCAAGAACCAATTTGGGCCGAGCGAGGCTAGTTCAGGCCATGATACGTCTTTGATGTGATGGGATGTAAGGAGGGAAACCTTTGGTGTTTTGTGAGGATATTTGTATGTACAAGGAGGAAGTGAAGCAGCTAGAGGCCTGCTGCTGAGACAACAAACCGGTGTTCAACTTCGGGGGTGAAAAAAAAAAGGTCACGACCTGAGCACAAACCCCTCATCATCAGCAGCCATGCAGTAGAGAGGCTGGATAGCATCGGGTTTCTCAGAGTCTGTTGAACTCACCTGGTCGAAGACGGATCAGGAAATGGACCCGGCTGAGTTTACGTTTTCTGGAGAAACCATCACAAGCGTCACTCTAGAGAAATCTGGTTTATGATGTCCCAGTGTAGAAATATCAGAACAGTTCGAGACCTAAAGACACTCCGTGTGAGAACGACTTTGGGATTGGTGATTCATCCCTCAGCAGCTGTGTTTATTTTACATTTCCGAGAACATTTTGCAACGAAGGGCTTCAAAATCTAGAAAACGCAACGCACGAAAGGTAATATTAGCTGCTACACTCATCACCTAATGATTTTTCTGTGGAAGTTTGGAGTTGCCTTACCTGCATAAACAGTCGGGACAGATGATCTGCCGCCACTGCGTATCACTGCGGTGTAAAAAGAGTGGATGTGGGGGATCTGGACTCGGCAGCAAACACATAAACCACTAAAAAAAAAATTTACTTCTACAATTTCAACACTATTCATGTTTTCTCTCTCCCTCTCTGAATGTAATGCAATTTTGCAAGCACTTTGTATCCCTATAGCTTTGCCTCAAACATTTTAAAACTTTGGTTAGTGGGTATGGCCTCGTAAAAGGCTTACAAAAACATAACTTGCATGGATTTGCAAAACCAGACCCCCCTGGAGGTGTCTGCATTGTGTTGCTGTTAGAAAGCGTGCCCTCGACCGAGCCACCGGCATGAAGGATGGGATAGTTCCACATGATTCTAGGGTTTCCTTGCAGTTAGTGAATAGTCAAACAAAACAGACCATTGCTTACTTTAACGGTTGAATTTGGAGAGATTTTTGGCAGACACAGTGTTATGATTATCATACGGGTCATAATTCCAAGTCGATGAATGTGACGAGCTGATTTTGTTATTACTACTGTATGAACCTCATCGGTCCATTATTTAAGCTTTATTCTAAACATTTTTAAAAGTCACAAGAAAAGAGCCACTGATGGTGCAGAGCAGCTGCCGCTAAGACATTTTGTGCGACTACAAAGGCTCTTTTTGTACACAAGGACTCCTCTGCCACAGTTTCTGATTTGTGGTCGGACAGAACGCCGTAGGATCCTTTAAACGCAACGGGCGCGTCAACAAACAATGTCGTTTTCAGATGCACTGGCCCATAACAATGTATATAAAACCTTTACGTTTTAAAGCTTGGCGATCTGTGCTACGAAAGCTTCAAAACAGATTTTTCAACAGACTCGGCTTCAAAGAAATTCTAAATTTACTTCTACTCTTGTAAGATGGACAGCCTTTAAACCACCTGAACTTTGTCATGTGTTGTCACTTTATAGCGGATGTCAACATCGATGCAATTTTTATGGTTTTATGTGATGGATAAACACATAGTAGTGCATAATTTTGAAGCAGAAGAAAATGTTTTCACAAACAAAACAATCTGAAAAGTGCAGCATGTGTTTGTATTCAGGCCCCCAGAGTCGATAATTTACAGAATCATCTTTTGTCTCTTGCTTTGAGTATGTCGCTCCACCATGTTTCCAGATCAAGAGACTGAAATTTGTCTTCCCTAAATAGTTGTGGCTCAGACAGATAAGATGGAGAGCGTCTGTGAACACCAACAATTGTCAACGATTGGGTTTGGTTAGGACTTTGACTGAGCCATTCTAACACACGAAACTGTTTTGATCCAAATCTAGTTGACTATGTATCTATTTAGGTGCCTTCACTTTGTTAACCTTGGTTTCCCTTAAAGGTGCATTTCAAGGTCACTGCCCTGCTGGAAGATGAACTTTATCTCCACTTGAATTCTTTGGCACAGATTCTCTTCATCATTAGCTTTTGTTTAACTCCGTCCATCAACCCTGACCACCTTTCTGCTTCCCACAGCAAAGCATTACCTCACTCAGAAAACATAATTTGGCTTTGACTTTATTGAAAAGGGGACAACTGAAACACAAATGACACCATTTGATCCGTCCTACCAGACTGCAGCTTTTAGCTCAATTTAAATCTCCAGTGGCTCCTGAAGTTAAGAAAAGAAAGCTTAAAAATGTTAAGAATTTAGATGAAAATAGTCAGTAAAATACACAAAACAGATATAATTCCAGCAACATCCTCAGCTACGCATGTATTATCCTACACAGTTGTAAGGCCCACAATATCAAACATTATTTTTAAACATCCTGATCAAATCCAGCAGCTCTCAGAGGTCTTTGACAATCTCTCCATGTTGGATTGAATGAGCTACAGCTCATCTGGCAGTACTATCTATCAATCTGTTGCTACTCCAGAGTTGCAATGAACTTCTTGGCTACTTTTTCCAAACAATACTCCACTTGTTTCAGGGGATGAGCATGTCTGAGGGCAGTTTCAAAATCCGTTTTATTACATTTATTTGGTGGTATAAGATTAAAAGGGTCTTCTGAAATTTTCTTTTTTGGAAAAAATAAGATAAAATAAATATACTTACTAGTCTCCTTGCATGATTTTACACTACTTACTGTGGTATATCAGAGAAATTGTGATGCAATATGGTGAAGTTTTGATGCTGTAGCCTGAAAAAATTGAAAACGGTAAAACACCTGTAAGGCACAAAGTTTTAAAGTGTGCATAAAACACACAAACTATACATTTATTTTTAGATTGTTTATCCTTCAACCAACATATATTTTAATTTTACTACAATGCTTAACTGTGATTGGCTGCACGGAGCAATTTATCAACATTTATCCATCCAAATAAATAAAACATTTTATACATGTACAAGGACTGAAATGTTACTTAAACCAAAACCATAGATTCCATTGCGTTTTGGAGTAGTGATGTTCCACTCTATGCTTACTCCAGCAAAATGGACCTGCCAGAGTGCAGCCAAGTCCTTTGTCTTGATTGTCTTTCATCCCTATAACATGGACCCGCTGTGGTGAACGGAAGGGATAAACAGTCGCATAACTGGGAAGCCGCTGCGACTGTTTTCTATAACTCATAACGACGCAGGGATCGTTTAACAAAACACATGGATGCAGGAAGAGAAAGAAAGGAAGTCAAAGGAAAGGTAGTATTCAGAGAAAAGGGATTTGGGAGCACGAATTAGAAATAGGATCTCTGTATTCAAAAACTGTATTGACTTTGAAACGTCTAAATAAATCTGCCGTCTTTTGGAAAGCAGAATGCTGTATTTATTTAACGTATATATGTGCCTCGTTAGGAGCTGGGTTTCGTAAAACGGATCGCCCATGTGGGACGGAGGTACCACACATAGTGTTTTCACAGCCTTGTTCCTCAGAGCGCCTTCTGACATGAGCGATTACAGAACAAGACAATAACAGCCATGCTTGGTCAGAGTTGCATGTTGCTGTTTCACTCTTTTCGAAACCGTGAAAATGTGTGATCTCAACATTTCACGAGGCGAAAGCACCCAGTCACCATAATTTCATTACCGAAGAATGCTTTGTGAGGACCCTGCAGGGTCTGAGGGACTGGTTTCCATTAAACCGGCGTAACCAAGTTTGTCTAAAGCTCACCAGTCAGCTCCACGGCCTCCACCATCAACCCTCCACTCTCAAAGACATGTTACAGTGACCTTCACCATATTCGGTGTATCTTACCAGCCGGGGTGTTGACAGCACTTTGAAGCTCAGACAGCACATATGTGATCACTACGCTGCCCTTGGTGCACTTACTGCAGGACTTCCTGCCGGCGAAGGGAGCTCTTGAAGAATTCCCAACATGACTCCAGATATTTTGCTCAAGAGAATCATTTACATGTTTTAAATGCTGGAGAGACGGAGAGGGCATTCAGACATCTGTCTGCAAATACGCAAAGTCCGTTGAACAGAGAGTCTACACAGAAACAAAAAGCAGTCAACACCAATCAAGAGGAAGATTTGACCTCTGCTCAGACATCAACTGGAGAGCCGAATAGAATCGTTTCTGAGATTGCTTTCCTAAAGTTTTAATTTCAGCGCTGCTGTTACTATAGCGCTTTGCAAGTGTTCAAAACCATTGAAATTTCTGTCTATTCTTAGTCAGCACTATATATCCTTTGGGGGATTTCTCCATAGGTTTTTGAGTACCTAAAGGCTAAGATTGCGTTCATCTTTGCAAAACACCTCGAGCTCAGTTGGAGTGAATAGAGAGAACCTTCACACCAGTCTCAAGTCTTTTGCAGCCTCTAATGCCTGCTTCACACTGCAAGATTTTTAAGCTAATTTTCCTCCCGGTATCCCCCTTCTGACAATCTTAAGGACGCCCTCGTTATCAGGATGGTTCTTATCTTAAGCGATTCCTGCCCTGTTTGGTGTGTTTAAGACTGATCTGGTCTAATCGGAAGGTTGTCAGGACCACTTTGATCTAAAATCGGGGATATTCAGCATGTTGAATGTTGTAGCGTGTGTAGTGTCCCCTTAGGACAAACAAGAATACAACCTGTTGACTGTGACATATCGCCATTCAGAAAGTGAGGTGATGAAAAGACAAAGAGATAATCCAAAATACACCGAAGACAAAACAACTGCCACGTCCAGTGGACAGTGGAAACATTTTTGTTTTGTTTATCCCACTAACACCATTGCTTCTTCCCAGTCTGCCATGTTTGTTTGCTCTGAACTCACGTTTGGTCTCTCAGGTTTTGTGAGGTCTGAATGTTGGGGAGAGAAATCGGGTTGCTGCTGCCGTGTGGCTCGACGCCACACCTTATAAGACCTAACCTGTCATACCTAAAGTTCCTTTATCGTCGTGTTTGTGGTCTCTCAGGTTTTGAAAATTGGCCAACAATTTTAAAATCGTGCCGCGTGAACGAGGCAAAATATGTTCTGCTCCAGGATTCCTCTGTATTTAGCTCCATCCATCCGTCTTCCCAACAACTGCCTGCTGCGGAAAAACTTCCTCACCCCATGACCTCAACCTAAGGTGACCGAATCTGTGCCTCACCAATCTGATTGTTATTTGAACACAGATTTTAGCCAAACATCCCTTACTTGTCACTTCATTATTAGGCTCTACTTTGCTTTCATTTAGGTACATCAAATCCCAATGCTACATATTGAAGAATGGAATGATAATTGGGCAAAATGTTAAAACATTCTTGTGTTACGCGTACATTTCTGGGTCACTGTGTTTTGGGACAAAGGTACAAAGCATGTTTCCGATGTTAAAATCTGACAATAATACTTTGGAATCTTTGGATTACATCAGTGTTTTCATACGAGGGTCTTTAAGATACTGGGAAGACCTTTTTCCCCACCAACTTAAAACAGATGCTTTTATCTTCACTTCTGAGGCCACTGCAGCAGTCGACAACCCCCCCCACCACCCCAACTCCTTGTCATTGACCTTATGTCTTCATGGTGGATGCACAGCTAAAGAGCCAGGGTCACTGCTCCTGACAAGCAGCTGTCATTGATCTGCTGGTTTCCAAGACACATTCAGGGATTTGGTTACTGTCAGTTTGGTACTTAACAGCACACGCAAACATGCACACGCCGCTGGACACTCAACAGCATGTCTGCAAGAATCTACAAATACATCTGGCCTGTTTACTTTTTCAATCGCAAATGTACAAAAATATTTAGATCACTCCTCCTAATCTCTGCAGTGGAATCAAATGCTACAGGAAACACAAGCAAAAGATTATGGCATCGATGATGAATTTACACAAACATGGAGAGACCAGACTGAAGAAATGCATTGATTGCAACCGTGGAGGTCCCCCTGCAGCTTAGGGAGCACAATCTTAATGTTACACATGTGAACCGACAGTGTTGAAATGGTAAGTCTATTTAAATTTAGTGTGCAGCCAATGATTTCAAAGCAACATTGTAGAAATACGATCTCTTCTGTGACTTAGATGAATTGTGGATGTGCTCAGGGCTTATCCCACCTCTTGCCTGATGAAAGCAGGGATAAACTGCAGTCACTGCTCTGGGCAGGATAAAGCTGGTATGGAAAATAAATGATCGCTATTACCATTTCTCAACCTAACTCTTCAGCACTTTGGAAAGTCCAGAGAGTTTCTGGAAAGCTTTAAGGACACCAATACAATGAGGATTAGCAACTGATGTGAATATAAGTTACAACAAAACTTTTCCTTGCATTACTCTGGGACAGGATGTTCTTACTTTTGGGATTCACTGATTTAGCCAAAATTCTTTTAAAAAACACAACTGTGCCTTCCATGTGAAAAATAAAAAGAACATGAAAATCTGGTTGAAAAGTGACAATTTGATAAAGGCAACTTCTTAAGGCAAAACACTGTAAGAAAGATATGATATGCAAACCACGCTTAAGTTTCAATGTTTTTGTTTAAGATAAGGTTGAACTTGAGGTAAGGTGTGTATTTTTCTGGACTTAACAAAGAAAATAAGTTGGTAGAGTTGGTGCACCATGTGCAGACGATTCTCCAGGGTTCAATCCCCCGTCTTGAGCCATTTGCCCTTTTTACCCTTTGTCCTGTCAAACTGATGTTCAAAAAAGGCTACGAGTGCCAAAAATCTTAAAAAAAAAAAGACAAGCATTGACCATATTGATAAAAACCACAGAGAATCATCTGTGGTTTTTTATCAATATAATTGTAGTAATCTAATTTTAGTAAATTAGATGTGCCTAATTTACTAAATTAGACATCTAATTTAGTAAAACCTGAGTTTGGAAAATAACTAATAAAACTGCATAAAACAATGAAAAGACAAATTATTGCACCTCTAAAGTAATGTGTTTTTTTTTTATTCCAACATTTATCAAAAGTGGTAACAAGTGTCTTGAATACAGGTTTCAACTTAATTGACCTTTGCTGCTTATTGTAAATAAAAAAAGAAAAAAAAGAAAATTTGAATATGAGTTACAATAATATTTAATTTTCCTTTGGGGTTAATAAAGTATTTTTGAATTAAATTTGAACTTACCACACATGAGGGCACACCTTCGCACTGAAAACAACTCTGGTTATCAGTAGAGACGACTCCACGGCAGCGTCAGTAAAAGTGAAGTACACAAAAAAGAAGTTGTGGAAGCTATATTGTCTGCAACCCTTTCAGACATGTGCAGTTACAAGAGAGAGCAAAATCTAAAGCAGATAACAGCAAGGCTTAGAGGAGTAGAACAAAGTTGCTCTTTTCTATCCCATTTGAGATTTCAACTTCTGTTTTTGGAAAAATGTCTGGATTTGGAAATACTGGCAAGGTTTTTGAAAGCTCAGAATCTACAATTTCTGTAGGAAATACACTGCTGTTAACAGTTATCAATGCTAGCCATGCTAACCGCTAACATGAGATACTAAAGAGAGTTTAAAATGTTAACTTTTGGACCATTTAGCTTCTTAAATACAAGTAAAATATATATATACAGAATACTATTTTCTGATGTTATAGTCCTTCAAGAGCCGTCATAATTACTCCAAGATTACAGCTGGTCAAAGCTTTACAAGAACTTAAAATTGGCCACACTTCTGATTATTCCATCCCTAGGGATTATTTCATCTCTATCTAAATGAACTTCTGCCAAAACATCTACCGCAGTTGCTGCAAAAGAATAATACATTTCTATTTATTTTTTTTTTTGCAACAAAACAAAGATTGTTGACTTTACGGTTTGTTTGTTATTTCTGAAAAGTTCTCCTCTCTCGCTTTCCACCTACATTTTTGCCCTTGGCTGTGGTAACATTATCCCCGCGAATCAACAAGTGATAAATGGTCACTTTTTTTTTTCCCCCCCAGCTGAGCACGGGTGGCTTCGCCTGACCCCGCAGCTCAACGTCTCTCATGTGCACAGACGACCGAGGGAGAGTAAGAAAAAAAAAAAGAAAACAAGCTGTGATTGTCCTGCACTGACTTTCTGGAGTCCACGCTTTCCCGGCCTGTCACATAAGAGAACCATCACACAGGAGAGCATAACAAAGGTATATTGTGTGTGCAATTGTGCACAGAGATCAAAGCTGGAATACTTATGCAATGCAATCTTTCCCAACACACAAATATATTTAAATGTTTTACTTTTTCTTTTATCCTCCAGATTGTCCATAATTTATCTATTTGGTACAGATGAAAGTGATGATTTTACCAAGATGCAGAAAAATGCCTTTCTTCTCTTTCATCCAGTCATAAAATAATACAATACCCTGCTGCACGGATCGTATTCCAAGCAATGGAAATCAACGTCTTCTTCTCCTCCAAGTCTGTTGTGCATTCCCACAAGTTTTTCTTCCTTGCTCCAGACCATTCTGATAAATATGTGCACCCTATCAATATAATTAGATTCAAGTGAGGCATACAGGCCCAGGCCACACGTGCACACAATAAGCTTGGGCAGGTCTATTAGCGGTTTCAACACAACGAAGGCCCAATGTTTACTTATTATTATTAACCTTATTATTTTTAACATTAGACACACATATTTTTTTTTCTTGTATTTTTCTTTTTCTTTTCATCGACTTATTTCATTATCATTTGTACAGCACTTTGGTGCAGTTTTAAACCAGTTTTTAAAGTGCTATATAGATAAATTTGACATTGACAAATTTACAAAGTTTATTTTTGCAAACTACCATTTGGACTCTTTATGGCTTCCTCCCAACAACAGATTTCCCATTTGTTGATTGCTCAACTTATAATTATTGTTCTGTTTCTTCACTAATGTTCGTAACATTGAAAAGTTTTTCTTCTAAAAGAAATTGGACTTCGTAATTCAAGGACACATGTGAATTCAAAATCAGAACCACAAGGATGTGGGGTGAAGATGTGGAATGGTTTAAAAATGTCCAAACATAAAACAGCTTAAAATGCCATTTAAAAAAAACACTTACCACTGCATGTCAATATGAGAAATAATTACTGTTATTACTGCAATTATCAATGTATTGTTACTCTTTAATCAAGTTGTCAATTATTACTTTATTAATTGATTTCCAGATAATGGCAGCTATTAATATAAATACATTGTGCCAGTTATAGGTATGGATATAGAAAATATTAACTAAGAAAGGATGCTATAACCAAGTTAACATGAAACGTAATTTTATTGGATGATGTTATAGATGTAAGAGGGCTGTAAAAATAAGACAGAAGAACCACTGTTCTTCTTATGACGCTCTACGTTCAATAAAGTCAGCTGTGCTAATACTGAAATGAAATCACACAGGTGGAGTCAAGAGACCTAATTCCACTTTAACTAAGATCATACTGAGCCTTTCTGAACATATTTTGAGGAGACATTCTGCATATTTGTGAAAAGCAAGAACCTGCCTTTGCTAAACGGCAGCAGTTGTGACAAAGAGACGTCTAACGTTGGGACAATGGAGTAAGGCTCGGTGTGCACCTGCAGAATTCGTCCCTGTATAACGTGAACGCTTCATGCCTGTCATACGCCGCTCACGGGTGGCACAGCCGTGGGAAGCTGGGGTTCCTCGTCTTGACACACATTCCTGTCCCTGAGTGCTCACATGAACACACACACACACAGAAATACTCCCCCAGCCCGCCCACCTGGGCTGGATGACCCCCTAAACAGCTCCAATTACCAGGCACTGACAGACAGACAGATTAGGTCCAAACAAGGGTGCTGGGGCCTGCATAGACAGACAGACACATGGGTAAAAAACGGCTATAAGGGCTACTCTAGGTGGGGGGGGGGATGCAGAAAGAGGAATAGGAGAGAAAGAGTATGCTCAAGAGGTCTACACCATTAATTATAGCATGTTTACGTGGAGCTCCAAACAGACCAAACCAAGCTGGAGATTAGTTTGCCCTTTCATCACGAACGACGTTCCCATGAGCCTCCTTTAAGCCTGCCACAATTTTCTGCATCGATGCGACCTCATCCTGGAGATCCTTTCACTTAACTGGTGAGATCCACTTTGTGAAAATCAAAGCCCAGAAATAAAGCAGGAGCGTGACCAAAAGGCGGAGGCGGGGAAGAGAAATGCCCCGAAGGTCACCGGATAAACTGACACCTCGCCACGGCGACAGAAAGAAGGTGTCTCAGGTGGCTTCTTACTCAGAAGATCGAGGCATATTCTGATTGTTTTGGCTTCTCTGGTCAGTAAAATGTTTTGTTTTCCGCCCTCATGGAAATTGCTGCCCATGGTGGAAATTTTTCCCAATCAAGCCAACATTTACACAGTAGTGGATGAAGGCGATGACGGAGCGCACTGTGTGGGAGAAGGACACCAGGAGTTTTTGGGAAGCAAGTTTAAAACATGGAGCTTCTTGTTTGGAGAGCGTTATGAGATACAGCTGATCCTGCTTGCGAATCTAAACCGAGCGCCGGCCCAGAATGGATGCGGCGTTTAGAAACGAGCCATTTCTCCAACTGTAAGAGCAGCAACCGTCACACAAACAGAAAATGAGAAAATTTGACTGGAGCTGCTCCCAGTAACAGGTTGCGCTCATTGTTTGGCTTTGTTTAGTTTCTTGGTTTATTTTACAGCTTGTTTGTATTTTTACGACTCTAGAAGAGTTCAGTAAAAGCCACACACTGACTGACAGTAAAACTAAACCGGCATTTCTCATGCTCTGCAGGCCTGTTGACAATTTTCAGAAGCTTTTTTTTTTTTTTTAAGTAGGACAACTAAGTTCTATAGTAAGTTTCAGCAGTTCAGGATATGGCTCCAAAAAGGTCATTTCCTATCATGCATGTGGATTGCTGTTATTATTATTATTTTTTTTTGCCATTTTGTCTTTTCACAATAAATTTTTCAGTTCTCAACTCCATTTAGGTGTAGACTTTGACTTGACCGTTCTTACACATGAATGATTATCGTCCACCAGTTTGTACATTTTGTTGCCTGTTTCTGCACGTCAAAAGAAATAAATAACACAACCTAAAAAAGAAAGAAAAATCATCTTGTCAAATTTAATATTTAACATGAAAACATGTCCATGCTTCCCCATGAGTTTATTCAAGAAGCAGTATATGTCTTATTCTTATTATAAACAACTTATTCTACTTGTTCAACTACTAAGAGCAATTTTACGTCAAACTATGTTGAGGTGTGAGGCGGTGGAAGGACGGTTGCTGTTGTTTTCTGAGATATTGCAGTGTAACATCTGTAGAGACAGCCTGTGATCTGCAAAAACGCCTCAGAGAAACTCTGAGCTGCTTTTTGGATGGTGACTGGTGAGGAAGGTTGGGCTCAGTAAAGTTTCTGATTATTGCCACATTTTCTGTACCGGTTGCAAGATCCATCGCTGCAAAACCAAAAAGAGGAGAGGAGGCAGCGAGAGCACAAGGACAGCAGGCCTGAACGAATTAGAAAACAGACAAAAGGCTTTGGAGGAGAGAAAGACTGGGGGGGGAAAGAGAGCGAGAGAAAGACAGGATCGCGTTTGTGTAGCTGTTTAAGGGAGCCCCTTCAATAAGTTCAACAAGCACATTTCACTTGGAAGGTCATTGGATCCAGATGACAACTTCCTCTCTCTGTCCAGCTCACTTTTTATCAGCCAGGAGACCGAAGAACAGCAGAGGGGAAGTGTTACTTCAGGCCCGGCTCTCCTGTTTTACTAATCGGTCTCCAGACCAATCCGCTGCCATTTGCTCAACTTGGCGAACAGCAGCTAATTGGTTGCTCAGGTGTGAGAGTTGTAGCTTTTTGTCAAGTTTAATTCTTGTTTATCTCAACGGTATGATAATAGATGTGAACTTTAACAGAATAGCATTCAAAGTATTTATACTGGAAAAGTAAGCAGAAGAAATGTGACAACATTTCTATGAATTACTTTTTTTTTGAAAGGAAGCTTGTTATTTACCAACACTGAAGATGAAGGTTTATTATTGCAGTCAGTGATGCTGACGATGTTTCATTCCGGCGAAGCGCTCTGCGTCACTCTGTTTACTTAGTTTGATTACTTTTAATGTGCTTGTCTCAAGCGGTTTTGCATCTGTCTCCTTTTTAGCTTCTGTAAAGTTTCTTTATTTTGTTTTTGTTTTTTTTCTGGATGTCCATCAGTTGCAGTTCCCAGCATCTGCTCTTCCTCTGCTCCACGCGTTCGAAATTAACAGCTACACAGTACACAGCTTACACAAATCACACAACGGACACAGAATAAAACAACCGCAGATAAAAACCGATGCAGACAGAAATGAAGGCCGTGCACCAAAACAAAACGGAAATGAAATAAATTATTGTGAAAGAAGGCAAGTCACAAACACTTAAATATGTTTAAGCGATACGTATAGAAAAATGTATACATACAACAAATAATTGAGAAAATTCACTCAGGATTATTTTTGAAAGTTGTTTAAAATTATCGTTTTGATGCATGTTCATTGTTCAGTAAAAAACATGCAAGCTTTAAATATTCAAAGAAGTTGAACTTTTAGAGTAAATCTGATTTCAATTTCTTGCTTAAGTTTGATGATTATGCTCAATTGGTACTGAGAAAAAACTGAATAAACTATCTGCTTTGAGAATATCCATTTATGTTACATTACATTAGACTAAACATTGCAGAACTTTTTTTTTTCCGTCAGCACCTACCTCCCATTGTTTTTTCTTTAACGGATTAAATGCTGCAGTTGAAGAGTCGTGCCGTAATCTCTTGCTCTCTGCAGAAGATCTGAAACGGTCTTCCGCTCGCTGCCGAGTGCCGCTGAGTGGACTCGCGGTAGAACCGACTTGTGTAAATAATTACTTCTTCTTTGTTTGATGACTCAGGCAGCTCCGCTACTTGGTAACAACAGCAGTCAACTCTGTCATCACAACCAAAATCCTCCTGTCACCTTTTTCAGTGCGGAGTTGCTACAACAGCTTACCGACCGGAGCGACTTACCTAGCAAGTTTTCTTTTGACGTCTTTTGTGGCCTATTTGTTCTTCATCATGGAAACTGCGACGTGGAAACTGAAAGACAACATTTATTCCAGTCTTTCAGTTTGCTCTGTCATCAATATGAATGTTTAAAAGGTTTAAAAAAAATAACTAAGTTGAATTTAGCAAATGTGCACTGGGACAAAAAGTTTATCTGCTCAGAGATACTACACAGCCACCCTCCTTTTTTCTATGTTTATGAAGCTAAATGCTAGCTGTTTAAGCACAAAACAGACAAAAATTCTGTTTCTGCCTTTCAGATGTTATTTAGCACAGCAGCAACCACAAACGGTCTTGTTCTGCTGAGGCCTCATAGGTTTGTTAGCATATTAGCAAACAAATCAGAGGAAGAAGATCGAGCAACACTGGTCAGCAATAAAGTCATGAAGAAGTTAGTTAGGTTTTAAAACGACATCCCAATCACTGACTGTCTCACTGAGCTAAACATCAAGCAAACATACAAGAGGCTCAGAGTGAGTCTCGTGTAGAGATTGACAGATCAGGCGGATGAATCTGCTGGATTAGTAATGGACTCTACAAATCTGTCCTCCTTCGTGAAAAAGCACCAACAAGTTAGAAACAATTGAATAAAAGTCATAAGAACTTCCAGTCATTTAATATAATGAAACATGGCCAACACTGAATGTTTTGGCCCAGTGTATGTGCAAAGTAGTATGTTGAGAAATTATTACAAAACATTACAGATCCCCTTTGACTGTTTGGTTGGAAACAGAGCGGTGGCAGCACCACGCTTTCACTCCAACAGGACAGGGAAGCTGGTCATAAGTGACGTGTCGATACAGGGTAATCGTGAATGCAGCCACTTACAGTGGCCTTGAAATCGCTTGTCATGGATGATCTCCATCCGATCGTGTTTGAGCTTCAGCTATTGCGTAAAGGGGAACGGGAAACATCTCAGCCTGGCAGAGAAACGCGGATCGATTTATTTTTCACTACTTCACACATATCACTTAAAATTCCAGCAACTTCATGGAGGTTTGTGGTTGTAAGTATGCAGTATGAATAGTTTTGCTTGGCACTTTGCAGTTTCAACAGTTCCAATGAGTTTTTTTTTTTTTTTTTTTTGTACATTAAGAGTTTGTTTCTTTATCCTCTACGAGAAAAAGAAAACTGTCCCACAAAGTCCACAAGCTGGCATGATTTATGTCTCCAATCTTTCGGTGGGGGGGTGAAAAGAAACTGTGTGTTTACAGAGCGGCCTGCGCTTGGGCAGAGAGTTTAATTAAAGGTGAGCATTAGTATCTGCTCTCAAACCAAAGAATGTGTGACAAAGACTCATGCGTTGTCACACCCACTCTTGAGGTCGGTTCCAGCTGCTTTTCATGTCTAAAACAAACCACTACATCTGTTTTTACTTCATATTTTTGTTTGTGCGTCAAAAAGAGAGGAACAAAAGGGTATTTGGGTAGCCCAAATCATTGCAAGGGGGTTTATCTTCTCTGTTCTCCTGGACCAGAGCGCACGAGCGCTATTTGCGAAAAGAGAAAGGAGGGGAGAAAGTGGATGAGGAGCAATTTCAATTCAGACACAGGAGGTCATGACAGAGAGAATGCAGAAAAATAGATCCACAGCCGTGCTGGTCCACATGTCTACTTATGTAGTTAGACACAGATGGATGGGATTTTCCTCAAAGTGGAAACATCGTTCCGCTTTTCTCTGCGAGGCTGACGCTGACGATCAAAAAATCAGCTCAAGAGGCTAGAAAGTGAAAAATATTTCCTCTGTTCTTTTTGGTTGTTTGTTTTCTGGGTCCTGTGATTCGTTGTCAGAATGTTTTATTGGTTGATGCTATAGTCAGTTTCATTTTACTCTGCAGATTTAACCAGCAAATTCAGTGCCTTACAACACAATAGAACCTTTTTTTTATTTTATTTTTTTCAAGGCAAAATCACAAAACTTTACATCTTTTTTGGGGGGGCAGGGGGAATGAGAGGAGGTGGGGCTGATTTTGTGTGACAGAACAAGTCAAAAAATTGTATAATCCTAAAATGGTTTTCAAAAATTTTCCAAATTAGAATTTGAAAGATGAGGCAGCCTGAGGAAATATCTTTTACAATCACTTTGTGCAGCTTTGAGCACTTAGAGATATGCAGCTATAAATATCTGCCCTCCATCTTTGTAAAATAGTTGAAATCCTTTTGCACTGTGTGGAAATGTGCAACTCCCACTACTAGATTTTCAATTTGGTTTTTACTGAACCTTTGGAACACAAATTTTTGCTTTGACCTTTGACCCTCCCCATTTCTTTATATCTCTGGCTGCCATGGTTACATGTTTTGATGGAAAGTGAGTGTTTCCCCCCAGTGTTCAGTCTTCTTCAGTCCCAAACAGGTTTGTTTTTTCCAGGATTGCCATTATTTTAGCTTTAGCTCCAATCAACTCTGAGCTGTCTTGTGCCTGCATCCCCCCCACATCATGATGCTGCCTCCACCCTCAACAAATATTGAAATTTTGCTTCATAAACTAACTCTACATTAAACATTCCAACCTTTTTTTTGTTTTGTTTTTACAATTTGTAATTAGAATCACATAGACTTTGACTATTACTGAAAAATTCTATCTATTTTTAAATTCTCAACTAAACTCGAATGTATTGATAATCCGAAAGTCGGCTTTAGCATTTTTACGCTGCTTTCAGATTTAATCTTTCATGTTATTTTTTTTGTTTTGTTTCATGTCTCAAAACTGTTTTCCAGCACAAAACTTTCCTAAACAAACCACCGACAGATGTTTTCCGTCAGCTCCATTTGTTTCTCGCTGCGGAGAAGGTACACAGTCATTTTTCAGTTTGTAAAACCTCCTCAGTGTTAAGTCCAAGTTTAGCGCAGTCCCAAATCCAGACATGCCTCAGACTTTCTCCTGTGTGGGATGGGGAAAAAGATTTATCTGGATCCACGGATGGCTAACCCGATGGCAATGCAGATAACGCACTTGCTCATCCTTGATTGGCCGAGGAAGCTGAAATTCTGCTTGCGCTGCTCCAACAGCTGTTGTAAACAAATATCTATCACTCTGTGCATTTACTTGCCACCCATCAGACTGTTTGCTTTCTTTTGCTCAGGCAATCTGATAAGTTTTAACCGCAGACACTAATGGATGGAGCTAATCACACAAAAGGCACCAAGATCTTCTCTTTTTTTTAACTCATTTCACGTCACAATTTAAAAAGATTCTCTTAACAATCTACTTTGCAGTATTCGTAAATTCAACTAACTCATCGTCAGTGACATATTGTTGTCTGTTGTGAATACCTAAACATCTAAATAAAGTTTGAAAACCCAACACATGACTCCTTATCAAACAAGCTGACTCCGCTGCCCGCCGTACCGGGAGTTCATTTGTGAGTGTCTGATGATTGTAAGCACTTTCACTCCCAGCTGCCTTATCAGCCAAAGGATGGAGAAGTCCATCTAGCTGCATTCAGGCTTGTCTCTGTGTTTATTCCTCAGATTGATAATGTTCATTAGTTGAACTTTGCTCCACATGGCACTAAATGCTGTTGTACGCTGAGTAGAAGAAGAACCAAGCTGGATGTGGTCAACGGCCCCTTGAACTGTGGAAGAAGTGGAAGGTTTTTCTTCTACCCGCTTTTATGTTGGTCGACTGTTTGGTTTTATGTATCACATTTTAAGACCAGAATGTGATTTTCTACCTTTCTTAAAAAAAAAAAATCCTCTGCGTAGCCATTCATTGTTTTTTATTGTGTTATAAAACGGATTTATGCGCAGGATGGGTTAATCAGCATTTTCTGACACTAATATGACTGAGTTACTCTTATAGATGAGCTGATACTGCTTCCCTGTACGAGGCTCGATTACCATCAGTGGCTCTAAGTGTATAAGAGAATACACAACATCTGTAGATAACTTATGTACCAATAACAATTCATTGTTTCCGCATTTTGTTTCCCCCCTTGACAGTAACGAATAATATCTCGGGTTCTACAGGACGGCCCAAACTCAGGCGGTCCAATCACTTCCTCGGTGACAGACATGTGAAATCCAGCATCAAGGAAAGCAGACAGCTTTTAGGGACATTTGTGAAAGACCGGGTCGCTGTCAGGAGCTCACTGAATCTCAACATGGCTCAGTGACAGGACACAAACCTGTGCAATAGGTTCGGTCATAATGGCTACTAAATATTCCCCAGTCAATTGTTACCTGCACTATAATTAAGAGGCCTTCGGATAAGAAGAGTGTGCAGGAAGCTTCATGGATATGTGATGTTTATTAGTCAACGAAGAAATGAGAAACAATTCAATTATTGTTTTGACTGTTTCTGTGCAAATGTACACATTCACAGCAACACATGCCTTACAGATAAAGAGAGATCCCTGAAAAAAACTAAACAAAACAAAAAACCAAACAACTAAAAAAAAAAAAAAAAAAACGGTTCGACATCGAACTGTGAAATAAAATGAGACGTACCAGCTTCAGCCTCAAGCCGTATGCATCTGGCCGAGTCTGTTTTGTATAGATCTAAACGATATCAGAACTAGAATGTGAGGTTTTGTAATTCCTTTCGCTAACATGAAAGAAAGTCACAGGCGGCGCACAGTTTTACTTACCGACTCAGTAAGATTAGGAAAAAAAAAAAAAAACCAAGCCAGAGATGGTTGTGGGAGATTTTGGCTGACCTTCCAGACCAAAGAGTTATTTATCTTACATTTTAGGAAACAAAACCCTTTGTGTTTGCTTGAGCTATCCGTGATTGAAACCATATACTCCAAATTAGATGTTCAAAATGTTCTCTTCATTCAAGGAACAATAACACACTGGATTAAGTTTTATTGTTTTCCGAGCCTGTTGCTGTTTGTGATTGTAAGTGACTCTAATGTGTTAAACACACAAGTCGGAGCGAAAAGGAAGAAAAAGGACAACATGATTTACAAACAGGCATTACTTTAATGCTCTCCTAAGAAGCAGATGGCAAAATTCAAGTTTAATTTGGACCACACGAAATATTTGATGAATTAATACAGTCTAAGGTAAATAAAGGACAACATTTTGCTTCTTTTGTTTTTCTGCCTAAACATTTTCTAAAGTTTTAATTGATGCCTATACTTCGTGATTCATTTTATTTAGTTGTATAGTTCAGGTTATACATTTTTTGTTTGTTTGTTTTTTTCTTTTTAGCAGAGATGCACCAAGAAACTAGTAAAAATCTCAAAAAGACAGTTGTTTTTTTTTAAGTTAATGTATCAGAATAAATACAACCTGACCGCCTTTTCCTTTTGTTTAGGACTCTTTTTTTTGGCTCTAGTGGCCTTTATTGTAGAGCAGATATGAAAGCAGACATTCAGCAAAGGTCAACAGGCAGGGACTTTCAACAACACTCTTCAGTGTGGATGTTGTTACCGATGCAAGATTCAAATGTAGCTTGTGAGGTGCTAAAAAACAAAGTCCTAGTAATCAGAATTGGTTGGAATATGTGGTACAAAAATGAAGCAGAAGGAGAGCAGGACTTTCAGCAGACAACTGGAGAACAGCAAAGTTGCTCTTTTCTTTTTCTCTGAAGCCTCCACCGCTGATCGTGATCATGCTGGATTTGGAAACGTCGGCAGCGTTTTGGAAACCAGAGTTAAAATAATTCTTTACATTTT
Organism: Poecilia mexicana; assembly: GCF_051168715.1. Lineage (NCBI taxonomy): Eukaryota > Metazoa > Chordata > Actinopteri > Cyprinodontiformes > Poeciliidae > Poecilia > Poecilia mexicana. The sequence continues at coordinate 24,149,821 of NW_028263385.1, read as the reverse complement.
TTTTTCAGTGCTAGCCGTGCTAATTCCTGCTTGAACTGACATTGGTCAAAAATGTCGACTTTTAAAGCGTGTTGTCCCTGATTCATGCTGACCTCGCTTCAGTTCCCTCTGCTCCAATAAAAATAATGAATGACCGCTCATGACAGGCAGGCTAGAAAAAATATTTTTAGTTCTGCTCTTGTAAGTCGTCTCATATTCTTAAAGACAAATCAGAATCATCAAGAATTACAAAAATCAGACATTAGAAATCATTTGCAAAATGTATATGGGCCATTTTCTCATTTTTAGAAAAGCTGTAATGTAAAAATACCTAGTTACTAAGAAAAGTAACAATTGCATTATTTAAAAAAAAAAAAAAAGCGTTTAATTATGTTACTATTCAGGAGCCCCTCTGACTGGAACTTTAAAATGTGTGTTGAAATGTTTATCATAAAACTGAATCAATAAATGGACATTGAGCAGCTTGGACAGCGTCGCCCAATCAGCTTCATACACCAAGCGAAGCCTCCCTGGGTTTAGGCTGCACCTGCTTAGCACCAACACCGTCATTCTTGGTGACTAGTTTTAATGAAGTATGTGATGTTCTAGAAATTTCAAGTTGCTCGTAACCTATATAAAGAATATTGTTGCTACTCATAGATAAATTACTTTTCACAGATGTTTCTGTGTCTTTTGTATCTTCAAGACAAAAAAATGACATCTGTACATTCAGCTAAAAATGCTACCTTAGCTTAGCCTGGTTAGCAGCAGAAGATTCAAATGCATCCAAGACTCGATAAACCAAGCAGTGACCTGTGCAACGTTTTGGATGGATGAGGCTAAAAGGAAAAAAGTCACCTGGGAATCAGCAAGTAGTTTGATTCCAGTTGTCGATGGCACTTAAACCCCAAAATGCCTACTGAGTTTCTCAATATGTGAGCATTAGTGAGCTAAGCTGGGTTAATGAGAGTTGGGAGTGTAAAAGCACATTGAGTGGCCAGTATCACAAGAAAAGTGCTGCATAAGTTCAGTCTCATTCCGCTTTAGGCCTCATGTCATCCAGGAAAGAAATCACCGTTACTGAGAGAGAAACATTTCATAGCAGAATAAAAGTAAATCAGGTTTCGATTGACATTTTCCTGCAAGAATATGAAGGGTAAAAGAAACAGCTGGGCAGATTCGTCAACCCCACCACCCCACCCCAGGCCGTTAAAAATGATTAAGAGGAAAGACATACAAGGACTCTGCACTTCATGGCTTATCCTGATGTAGCGATTAGAGATGCTATCGCCACGTATTACAAATAGATGTAAAATTAAACAAAACCGATAGACGTTTAAGGGAAACCTGCAAGCGTTTAAAGTCTGTCTTTGTTTACCACAAAGAAAACCACATTAGAAACAGTTTATTGATCATGTATATTCTTTAATATGCTAAACATTTTGCTATCTTCAAAAGCATTATGTAAAAATCTAATTTCCTAAGCAAACCTGTTTACTTGTTCCCACGTTTCTTTGGTGTTTTTGTTTTCTTTGTTTTGTGTGTGGTTTACACATTCTTCTGTCCTGTTAGGAATTTGTTGCTCTTATCTTCTTCTGTTGCAGCGTGACATTCTGTGACTAAGCTAGGATCTACTTGGAAGGTCGGGGAAGGAAGCACATAGTTTGCACGGAGCAACCCGAAGCTGCTCTCGCAAGATGTGTGCAGCGTGGTTCTGAAATAAAGACAACAACACCCAAGATGTTTCCCTCACAGCTCCACCCCACACACATCTGTAGGGTTAGCGACACGAGGATTTGTGATTGCTACGTCAAACAAACACAAACGGATGAAATGTATGAGAGAAATAATTTTACAAAGTGCTGCAGCCTGACAACAACGCGGTATCAAAGTCATTTATTCCTGCAAACATGTATACACATACGTCCGTTAGTGATTAATCTGTTAAGGTTTTTGGGTTTTGAGATTCATGTAAATGAAACTGAGACCGTTTGAGGTTCCAGATGCACTGGGTTCATTTAGCATTGCAGAGTTGAATTAAAGGTTTGACCCAGCACACTTTGTTGGGTTTTCAACCCAAAAACATGTGTTAAAATGATTTGTTTGAGTTTCCTTCGTTGTCTTTATTTTATTTTTTTTTAAAAGGCAACAATTTCCCTATGTGAGATTAAAGATTTTATTTGAAAAGAACCATTTAATTTGTATAACAAAATGCATTTTGAATACATTCTACTGTTAACTAAAGACATTATAATACAACACGGCATGTTTTACCATCTGAGCTCAATTCAGAAACAGCCGCCTTTCACTGCAGGCGAAGCTGTAGCATTTTTAGGTTATGTGTGAAAACAAAAGCACGATGCTGCCAACGCCATGTCTCACTGTGATGTGCAGTGTTCATTTTTCTGTCATGCATTTTAAATATTCTGATCCAAAAACCAATCACATGTACCTTTGTTTGTTTGTTTTCCACAATTTGAAAACAGGTGTCCTCAAAAGCACATATTCCTGTTGTTCCAGGCTTGGAAGGGATCTGTCTCTGTGGATTTCCTGAGCAGACACTGGATGCTGTAGATATGGTTACCCTGCAGAAAGCTCAGGCAACCGCACTCCAATTAGACAGAGCTGCTGCTCGCCTTCAGAGCCTTCAAGAGCAGATGGAACTGATAAAGCTACACGTGTTTGTGAATGAGTGTGTTTGAGTGTGCGTGCGTGCGGGTGTGTTTGTGTGTGTGTGAGGGCTGGAGGGGTGTAGGTCCAACAACTCATATTCTGGACAATGGGAAAGGCAGCCATGCATCTCGGGAAATATAGAGCATGCATCGACTATAGATGCTCGTTATAGAACTCGGAGAAACCCTGTAACTTGCTCTGCTGGGTTTCAGAAATGAAATGCTGAGCATTAGGTCACACAGAGCAAATGAAATCCAACCATTTGCAAGAGTGTGTGTGTGTGTATGCGCTCATGCTCACGAGGGTGTACACACATGCAAATGTAACTTAAGAAGTAAAACTGAATGTTTGTTGAAAGCAGCAGACTTTGTGTTTCTGTCAAACTGCTGATCAAAGTAGATAAATGACAGAAGGAAAGATTGCACAATTACTTGGCAGACAGTCACTTCAGGATGTGGCAATGTAGGTTTTTTTTGTGATTTTTGCAGCCTAAAATTAGTGATTTTGCTTCATTTTTTTAAAATGTTGCACACAAAGATGTGATTTTATTTTTTTTTGTTAGATTTTTTTATTTTTTTTTTTGCCATAACACGGTCTTACAAAAACATTTAAATTCTTGAACATAACCTTGCCAACAAAGAGAGGAATTTAAAATAGTTAATATTAAAAGTGCAAATTACACTTTCAAGCACCTTCTTGGTACAATATTTGTATTCTTTATACAAAACAACTTGTCCTGGGGAGTTGTCAAAGTGCAAAAGAAAAAAATCCATATCGGTCATTCAAGTTTACATGAACTTTACACAGTATAAACAAATCCTACAGAACATCTCAAAATGTTTTTCTGCAAAAAAAAAAAAAAAAAAAGGGGCAAATGTTAATTTTAGCACCACAAATGCTTTTGTTTTGCAGGTTTTCTTTCAAGAAATGTTGTGAAACAGGAAGTTAAATTAGAAAGGGGCTAAGGGATTGGTCAAAATTCAGTAGAGTACAGAGGAAAAGTTGCTATGACTGGTCAGTTTGCTTTTATAGTTGGAACTGCAACATCGCAACTGTACGTGCAAAAAACATTCCCTTTTAAGCACATTTAAACTAAAGCAGAAACTACATTATTAAAAGCATTATTATTATTATTATTTTAACAAATCAAACAAAATTCTGAAAACATGCTGAGATAAAAACACAGGTCAGCATTGAGATATGACGCTTCCTGTTTTCCTTTAGTTTTACACATTCATAGTTTTTAAGCACTCAAAAATGCATGTAGGTTTAAAGACCTGCAATGACTGTTTTCCAATCAAACCTGTGTCTTTGAAGTATATCGGAAATTCAGTCATACTATCGGCTGGGCTGGTTCGGGTGATCTTATTTCTTCTTCTTCTTCTCCAAGACAAAGCAAAACCAGTGTTGTCGTAAGATTTTGTCCCCAACTCCAGTTTGCCAGATTTGGCCCACAGACCTTTAGTTTGACACTAGACAAACAGAATGGCTAAGAAAATCACAGATAGTTCGCCAACAACAGGTACTGGGTTTCACATTTTCTCAGTGAATACAGTAGCAAGGAGCATCTGTCTGGATGCTGAGATGATACTTGGGATCAACTCAGAACATTCCTCATGAAAACACAACACAACCAGAAATATGGCTCCATACGCCCAACCATCTGAAGCCTGTTTTGTAATTCATACTGTACTTCCTCATTTCAAATGTCAGACAAGTTAGTGTAAATGTCATCTATGCTTATGGCAATAAACAGATGTCTAACGCACAAATTCCATTTTTTTTCCCCCTTTCGTTCAGTTTCCAATAACTTCAACATCCCACATAGACAGAATATACAGTCCCGAAGGCGAGAGGGAATACTTCTCTTGGATGATTTAACTGAAAGGAAATGAGCCGAACAGAGCAGCATATTATTCTCCCACAGCCCCAATCTGCTCAGCCATTCATCAAGAGTTTGAGTGGTGTAACTCAGCTCAACGCCAGCATTTCAACACAGGATGACATTTGTACCGAACGCTCAGAGACGCAGGCAGACATCCCCACAGCCACTCCTGTGAAATCTCGTATATCGGCGCAACATTCAAGGGAGGAGACGAGTGAAGGACCTGGACCTCTTAAATGCTGTTTAATCACCTCAAGTAACAGCAGCAACCACGCCGACCGGCCCTTACACTCCCCCCCTTTTTTCTGCTTCTTAACTCATCGTAATAATTGAAAATTAACTTGATGGATGTGCTTAATAGCTGAGCAGAACAAGGCCACTTACACATCCCATCAATCTCAACCTGCCGGGGGTGAAAACAAAGACAGGAACCTTCTCCATATCCATGGAGCTTGGTTTCACCTTCTGCTTACACACAACAGACAGGAGTTATTTTTAAGGTAGTAAGACAGAAAGTGCTGCAAATAAAAACAAAAATGGAGGAAGCGCACATGACGAAATAAAACGAGAACCCAAGGAGGTGAGAATCTGAGAGGGACGAAGAGATCCAAAAGAAATCCTGTTTGAGGTTTGTGTTTGTCAACACAATGGCTTGCCGTTGTCATCCATGAGGCACAGTGTTGGCGGCGTCATGCTGTGGGGAAGCTTTTTTTTTTTCTTGAGCAGGTCAGAGTTGACAGTTAATACAGATAAATATGGAGCAATCCTGTAAAAAAAACAAAAACACAAGGACATCAGGACAACAGAACACGTATCAGTGCGTAACTGTGAGGTGGGATGAAAAAGCAATTATGGCTCTTTGCAAGCAAAAAATTGAAGGAAAAAAATTGGCTTTTTTTTTGTGCCAAATTTGTAGAATTGTTGTTGATGCAACTACAACTACAAGACACTCGGTTTGTGCGTCCAGCAGCTGTTTATGTCTGGATTAAGACTGGACTTTTCCACTCATTCCTCTTTGCAAAATATCTCAGGCTAAGTTAGATTGAATGCTGACAATAAGTTTTGCCACAGATTCTTAATAAGGACTTTAGCTGGACTATAAAATAAAATAAAAAATATAAAATAAAACATGGACACGCTTTGATCTAAACTATTCACTGTGTATATTTAGTTGTTCTTGCACGTGAAAGCTGAGTAAGACACACTGACATTTGTGGGTTTTATTTGACAAGCAGTAAAAAAAAAAAAAAAAAAAAAAAGAAAAATTCAAGACTGTGTTAATACTTTTGCAAAAGCCCTGTTAAAGAAATTAGGAAGAAGACGGGGGGAAAAATGGAGGTGTTTTGCAAAATTCTTTCTCAAACGCTTTATTATCTCACTTGCGATCTTAAGCAAACAAGACAGAACCACAAAGTCCCGGTACCCACTGTCTCTCCAGTCTGTTTAGAATACCGGGAACATTCTGCATGGTTCCTAAGTGCTCATTAAAACCGGGAGATTAACGCAGCGACTGTGGAAGAAGGCACAAGTTCCACATTCCTGATTGCCTTGTACGGACTGACACGGCCAGCGGCCTGAACGTAGCTAAATCAGCCGTTCTCTGCCATGTCACTCATCCAGAGCCGGTGTTTTAAAACTTATCTTTGCACATTCAGATAATGAGACTTCCCCTCTCGCCTCGCTGCCCGTTTCATGTGTTATTACTGTGAATTAAGGCCACTACCACCACAACAAATCTTTGAAATTAAAAGTATTCTAATTGCCTCCGAAAGCCTCTCGGCGGAGTTACTTTAAACTGTTAAAGCGGTTTATCATCCTAACTGTTTATATTGTCAGGAAATTAAGACGGTGTGTCAAAACCAGCTGGATAAAAGGGAAGTAATTTTATGGAGTCGTATTTTCAGGAACACTAGAATCTCATTATCGCTCTTTTCCACCACATTTTTCAAAATAACCGCTTTGAAACGCTCCCCTTAGTTGCAATATAAATGAACTGCATCCCAGTTTGGCTGACCCTCAAATTCCTCCTTGCCGGGCTTGCAGCTCCCTTTTCCTCTGCTACACTCGGTTAGGAAAACATCTCAGAACAATTAGTGAGGAATTAGAGGGAGCGATGTTAATCTTATTTCCGCCTCGTGTGTGATCATGTCAACATCTTAATGACACCTTGAGTTGTGAAAATTTGCTTTAACCCCAGAAGCTTTGGCTCGCAGCTCCAGTTACACTTTCACGCAGACACACTCATGCATACGCACAAGGTGGGGAAGCCGAGTAGGGAGATTTTTTTTTTTTTTTGGGTGGAAGCAGGAGGAGAGAAAAGCAGGGGACGAACACCTGCTTACAATTTTAAGGAAAAGGCAGAAACGTCTTAAATCTGGACTTGGCTGGCTGGCTGGCATAGGAGCACAGCATTGTTTTACAGATCAGGCTGATATTAAGCCTCCATAAGTGCCAACATCTCCGGAGAACAGGGCTAAGTGCTGACATTTTTGACACCTTGCCAGAGAACCTTGTGGGTATGGATACCTTTTAGTGTAGGAATGTGATAAATATCTTTTATAGCTCTTGCACTTCTGTAAAAATCAACTTATCCATATGTGCATTCCAGGCAGCAGTCCAATTATCATCTAAAAAGCTCTTCTGCCTGATTCACCGGTTGCTTGTTGAATTGATTAGGTTTATAGTTTGAGGCCTGAAATGTATTTATCCGATCAGATGGAAGGCTGCAAACAGGCTATCTGAATTAGCTCCTCTGTGATCGTGCTAGTTTGTCTGCAATATCGTCTGCAGCCAGTTTTTAAAAGGTGGCGGTCAGACGTGGAAATAAAGACCTAGCTTCCTCATCTTCCTCTGATGAATCCCATTTTTTAATGTAAGCGCAATTATTCACTGGAGGAAACAAATCCCATAAAAGCAGCTGTGATTGTAGGACCACACTTGTTGCACCCGTTATTTAAAATAAATACAATATAAGGCTTTATGACGTGTTTTTGTACATTTAATGAGTCATTCTTTGTCACTTCCAAAAGTTGGAAAGACAAGAGAACTTTCATTTTAAAGGAGATTCACGTTATACTTCATAAATCATGAAATGGCAACAAACTTTTCCAACTGTGGAAAAAGTGCAATTACAAAAAAAATTTAAAAGTGTAATTGCAGTTATGGCAGCAATTACGGCCCTCAGAACAACCAGAAGTGTGACAAAAATAAGAAAGAAAGAAAGAAAGAAAGAAAGAAAGAAAGAAAGAAAGAAAGAAAGAAAGAAAGAAAGAAAGAAAGAAAAGAAAAGAAACCGGATGAGTTTCCCTTCAAACGACGGGGGGATACGACAGTAAAAATCCCACTCAGAATTCCCCGCTGGAGAGCTGCAACAAAGAGCAGCATCCTGGGATAACGGAGTTTCCAAAACGACCATTTATTTTTAGTTATTTGTACACATCTTCACAAGGGGTCACAGGAATTGTGGAACAGTTTTGATTGTAATAACTCACACTGCGCGCTGAAATGTATTTTTGTTTCAGCGGTTACGAGTCTGTTTGTGTGTTTACGCAGCATGGTTTATATTGACTTAGAGCTGTGCATGAGCTGTCCATAGGATCAGCGTATCTTTTGTTTACTAGAGAAGTCTGCTGCAGATTAGAAAATATGAGGCAAGTGAAACCACAGTGACGTGAACATTTGGTTTACGGACCGCTCTGCTCTTCAGCGGTGTTTGATCCAGTGTTATGAAAAATGACATCCATCTTTTTGTCTACTTGTGTATCAGAGCTGCCCTGCATAAACACCACAATGCTTGTTCATGTAATCTAATGTGATCTTGTTAGAACAAAGAGCAATAACATTAATCTTTGTCTCTGCTGAAATGCCACCCTTACCTTGCAAATAAGAACATGGAAAAAACTCCAGTTGGTTTGACCTGAAAACTAACTGGAAGATGTACATTAAAGGACAGAAATTTGTGCACTCAACAAATCAGGTAGAGTGTCAGACCAAACGCACTATAACCAGAATGAACCACGGTAGTGGCAGCAGCATTGAGACGGGAGTGGGGATTTTTTTAGCAGGGACAGGGAGGTTTGAGTTCGAGTTGAGGAAAGTTTACAGCTGAATTTAGTTCTAGGCTTGTGAATTAGAGGATGCAAAAATACTTAAGAGTTGGGTGGAGGTTGGGAAAATGTGGTTGTAGAAATTATAAGTCTTCCTTTCTTCTTCTTCTTGTGCTGTTTTACTGCAACACATCTCAATAAAAGGGAAATGTTTGTGATTGTTAGCATGTTAAAATGGGGAAGTTAAAAGACATTGGAGAACACTTGAAAGGCCCAGCATTGATCACCCATCAGCATAATTCAAACAGTAAATGTATGAATTTACAGTGCACAAAAAAAAAAGAACAAACCCCAAAACGCAACTCATCCGAATCCAGAATAAAACCTCTCCACCTCACGGACTCATGTGCTAAGTTTTTAAGGTGACTGCACTTAGTTTACATTTCTTCGGAGCAGGACCGCGACCTGCAGCGGGGCTGCTGCCTGCACCGGCTTTGCACACCACTCCAGCCTTCAACTGATAAGGAGAGTCTTCAGGAACAATGCATGCAATTGTGAGGTTCTGCAGGGTGACGGAGGCGGCCGTGCAGATATGCACACCTCCAGCCGCGACGAGCCACGAAAACAAACAACTTATCATTTTTATTTACACATTCCTTTTGTGTTATCTCTGAGAGTCTGAAAAAAAATAAATAACTCATCGGAACTATAGGAAACGATAGCTTTCTGCTCATCCAGACTTTCTCATACTTTGGCAACAAAGACAACATTTGCCTCGAAACATCGGAAGCAGTGTTGCATAACCAACGTTGTACCAACACACTGTAAGCGGAACCCTATTTTGGTACATAATGCCTTTCATAATAGTGTTGGAGGGAAATAAAGTGTCCGTCTATAGATCTAAAATCAGCTGTTTGCTGCAATATGGCTACGATTCAGCACCATGGACAGCAGTTGTATAATTAACAGCAATTAAACTAGAACTACAGGCAGTTATTAACGGGTCCAAACCCTACCCAACAGGTCTTGCACCTCCCCTCTCTCCAATCTTAAACTGACCTTCAGGAATGATGCATGCAATAGTGAGGTCCTGCAGGGTGACGGAGGATATGCACACCTCCCCAGCATCCTGCTACTACTTACTCTACAGTGTTATAAAATCTATTTTTTTAAAACCTGGAGGGAATGCAGTACCACAATAGCAGCATAGAGCATGTTTCTTCTCCCTTGTTGTTATTGTTCCACCCCTAACCTGCAATTCTTTCTATTGTAGTAATTTCATTAAAACAGACATGTTGATAAAATCCTGTAATAAACAAAACCGCAATCTTGTCCGGAAGCATGTCATTATATTTTTTGTTGGAACAGACCTCGCTTATCGCTTTACTATTGACCCTTCGTATCAAACTTTGAATTTGGACAGTTTGCTACTTTGTGGAGCATTATCGTAAATCTTGAGGCATTGTACGACGCAGAGCTGTTGCTACAATCCAGCAGAAGTTGCTCACCGCACATCTCACCACAGACAGAGATCTGTGCAGGTGTTATCAGTCAGACTACTTAAACACTTGGGAACAGTGTGCCTCCCCATCATTCTCTGTAAATCTTCCTGCGATAAAAAAAACAAACCCTGTGAGCTTCCTCTGTGTGACGAAAACACCCGGTATACGAGCGGAGATGAACGGATAGCCTTTCGACGACGAGCGGAAACAAACAAGTGAAAGATCGCAAGCCTACCTTCTCGCCCCGCCGCCCCCTCTCACCTCGTACCTGCGCCATGTCTCTCCGCTCTCCTACGTGCCGTTTCGCCAGCAGTCACACGGGAGTCCTCCAGATCATCAGTCAAGCATGTGCCGGCTGAGGCAGGGATGGAAGTTTGGAAGGAGCTCAGGAATTTTTTTTTTATGTAAACTTACCTGGATATACGAGCTCCTTCTCAATAGACGGAAAACTTAAGCTCTCTAGCTTTTCGGCTTTTGTTTTCGGCTTTTAAATGGAGAAAATAGCAAAATGGGATTTATCTAAGCAAAGGAAGTACTGTGTTTTACTTTTATATTGCAACAAATCACTTCAACAAAACACAAATTAGCCCACGATTGCTGTTGCTCAGGTGTGACAATCTGTTGACATTGCAGCTATTCATTTTACTTCAACAAGTCTGACTCATGCAGATGTGGCACAAAAAAAAAAAAATTACAATTACAGTTTGCCACAAACAATGTAGGGAATATGGAAGACAATTCTGGTACAAAACACTGTATTTGGAGGCACGACACGCAAAACATGATCCCCAGAGTCACGTCATGGGTAACAAGACAAAATGTGATGGATTTCAATACTTTTCACAAGACATTGAACGTTCATGTTCTTTTTGTTTTAGTTTAAAATCTGGTGTCACCCCCGTTTTGGAACATTGAAATAAAGGAACACAAATAACCTTCCTGGAACATTCCCGGGACACAATTAGAGCACGCGCATGCAGACAGTCTCATCATCATCTTAAAATTTTGGCTCTGCGCAGAAGCTGACGCAGAAGGCAGCCAACATTCCCCTCTTCTGATTCACCTCTTGCTCATCAGGACAGATGGAAGATGGCGCAGACAGCTATTTGTCTCCTTTGTTGCATAAAGTAATCAGCTTTCAGAAAGAGAAAAGAAAAGAAAAAAGCTAAGCTTGGGGGATGTTTTTTAAAAAAAAAAGTAAAATCCACCAATCCCAGATGCAGGTGCTCCAAAATAGCAGTGTATCTACAATCAGTGCAAGGCCAAGGTTTTATAGATATGAAGTTTCACTATGTTTGATTGTTTTCATATGGAAAAGGCAGAATAACTAAAAAAAAAATAAAATAAAATACTCTGAATGACAGGATTTCTTCAATTTGCATAGATATCTGCCAGATGAGAGTTTTGGAGTAGATAATGTGTAATGGAGAACAACATCTGCTCTTTTACTGTGCTGGTAACAAACATTCTCACAATTTATTAGAAAACAATATTGAGCACATTGCACATTATGCTTCTGCCATGTGTGCTGTTATTATTGGAAAACATGCCACGTAGGTCCAGATGAGAGGCAATGAAGAGGATTTTGTGGAACATTAATTATTGTCACGTCTAAAAAGTACGTGTTGCTTTTGATGCTTTTTCTGTGCTTTACATTGATCATGCATACTGTCTGAATTGCCTGTGTTTACAAGAAACTGCTTGCCTTGTGAAACAACTTTCCAATTCTTGATTCGACTCATCAATGGCTATCAAGCTAAAATGTGTCCAATTTGCCAACACATCTCTAAAACCCTGACCAGTATTTTACTACTGTAGCCGTACTGCACTGTCGAACGTCTCAAAGAGAAGCATCAAAATGTTCTGGCTGTGGTAATCCCAGCTGAGTGAAGCCAGTTTGGCCTCTATGAACATACATACCACTCTTCTATAAATGTATACAGTTCAAGTTTGAGGCTGGAGTTTTAAACGCAGTTCGTTCTCCCTCCGGCTACTTCGTCGGTCAATTTTTGATTGTTCTCTGTGACCTAGAAAAAAAAAAAAAAAAATCTCCACAATGTCCCCTCTGATTTCATTCAGTGGATTCTCCTGTCATGTGGAACCCATGTTCACATGATAGACAGAAGGAGAAAGATGAAAGTGTGACACGTCGCTCCAGAGAGCTCCTCACCAATGTTCTCCAGTAATCAGCAAAGGGCTTCCACTTCAAACAGGTCTGTCCCAACCATGGAAATAAAACACAGGAAGTGGAAGCACCGCCGAGGGACGCTCGATCCTGTCAGAGTCTTGCAGTCCATGAAACGGAGGGGCTTCTCCCTACAAACAACACATCCAGTTTAGCTCTAAACTGTCAAAAGCAGCAGCAAAGCGACGGCGTATAATGTCGACCCCTGAGAAAATACATTCGTTTGTGTTTTTAAAGAAGGCAAAAGAAAACGACTGGGAACTTTGGCAAAAGTTGTTGTGACCAACTATTTCCTGTGTTTTCAGGAGCAATGATTAAAGGTTTCAGGAAAACAAAAAGCAGCATGAATGAATGATGATCTCATACTCACTACAATCCTTAGCAACTGTTTTATTCGTGGCAAGGTCACTGGTTTCCATCACACAGGAAAAAAGCAGTGATTCAGACCGACGTTCATTGAGTTAGACAAGACCCAGGCACCGCTGTGTCAACTGTCCACCCGTCCAATAAGGTCTGTTTACAAGTCCTTCTGCTTCCCTGCTGTCGCTTCTTTGCTTTGCTCATTTCTGCTCACATCCAGTCTAAATATCAGCACCAAAAGCCAAATTAGAAACCCAAACACAGAGCTCCTGTGATTTCCTCTGTGTTATCGCCTTCAGTTTGATTATTTCCCATCAGCCAGCATGGAGGCTCCCTCCTGGTGGTGTGGTCTGTTTCCAAAACGTTCAACTGAGCCGGGAAGCTAAGAGGCATGGTGGCTTAAATCTCCTTGGTTCTTATGTCTACCAACAGTAACCCGAGTCGACTTCAGTGCTCTTAAACCCAAACTATTGCTTAATGCTGAAAATGTAATGATTTTAATCTTTTCTACTGAGCTGTTAGCACATTAAAACCCCTCATTGAGCACACTAAAATCTTTAGTGTTTTTTTATTTGTTTTTTTAAAGCAATGGACATTTTTGTGCCTTATTATATCTCTTTGCAATAATAACTTGTGTTTGTCTACAGTAACAATTGGTCTTGAAAACAGAAGGTGATTGCTGACTTGCAATCGGTTCAGTCTTTCATGATTCAGGCAACCTGCAGCATCTGCAGCGTAGCAGAAAATAATATACAGTGGCTATAAAAACTATTCACTCCCTTGGGTATTTTCAATCGTGAACAACAAAGTTTAGCTTTTTTTTTTTAACAAAAGAAATATGAAAAAAACAAAAAACTTTAACATCAGAGTAAAAACCGAGTTCCACAAAATAATGTCAATTAAATAAAGACTATTGAACACAACAACAATGATTGCATAAATATTCACCCCCTTCAGGTCTGTGATTTCACGGGTATAGAGATCTCTCAAGAACCTTTTGACCCCGTTCAGATCCACGATGTAATTACTTCGTAATTTACTGAATGTGAGTTTGTAGACAATTACAGCTCAGTTAATTACAACATGCGATCTGGTGAGGCTTATTTATCAGATTAAAATAACATTTGAAAATAAAAATCTGTAAACAGTTTTTTTAAATTTTTTTTAAATTTTCATAAATTAAATGTCACCAGTGGTGGTACGTAAAAAATATTCAAAATTGAGATAAATAAAGGCTTTAAAAGGTTGGTGTAAAATTATTTGATAATGTTCCACTTCATCGAGATTCACCTGCATCTTCATTCATTGCAGATTCGAGAAAGAAAACGGCAAAGTTCTCAAAACGGCTTCCGAGAAAAATCCATAAATACGTCGAAGCAGCAGCAGCCTTGTAGTTTTCATGAGTTGTGCATGAGACGTCGTTCATTTACAGGCCCTATGAAATCACTCCTCTGACTTTTTGAGCAGTTAATGATGAACACAGCTGCAGCTGACAATGTAATGTCCAGATTCAGTGACTCTCCATCTCAGTAAGGTGGTGGTGGTGGGGGGATACTGCTGATTCCAAGCATGCCTTCTCACCAGGATGCCTCCTTTTTCACATCACCCAACTCTCTCCCTTTCTCAAACTAATTTCATGTTCTGTTTTTTTCCCGCCCCGCTCTCCGAGAGCTCGTCCAAACGACTGACGTTGATGAATGCGTGGAAAGGATCCGCTGCAGGTAGGATACGGTTACGAGCTGAGCGGGATAAGAGGGAGGAATAGAGGGAGGCAGAGAGGTTGGAGTGGGGGTTGGGGGGCGGTGCAGAGAGTCAGGATGTTTGTCTTCCAATGAGCCGTGACTCTGAGAGAAAGAGGAGCAGAGAGTGGGATGAGAGAAGAGAGGAGGGTGGGAAGAGATGAAGGGGAAGAGATTAGTGGAGGGTGTCACTGCATCTTCACTGAACTGGTTGCAGAGGTGAAAACAGAGCTAAATGAGACTTTCATGCGCTAGCAAAGTTATTCCCGAGGGCACAGTCACACGTAACGTGGCAAACCTCGTTCGGAAAAGCAGGAAACAGAAAGCAACGCACCTGGAAGCACTGAGCAGTCAGAAAGTGCATGCCTTTGCTGGGGAATGCGTGTGTGTGTGTGTGCGTGTGTGTGTGTGTGTTTGTTTGTAATACCTTGTGGGGCCGATTTTCCTGACATATACTACGTTGTGGGGACCAATTGCTCCTTGTGGGGACCGGAGCCTGGTCCCAACAAGGGGAAACCCTGTTTTTGGGTTAGGGGTCAGATTTAGGGCTAAGGTATGAATTGAGTTTTGGTTAGGGTTAGGGTTAGGTATGTGATGGTTAGGGTTAGGAAAAGGTTAAAGGTAAGGTTTAGGCTGTAGAAATGAATGGAAGTCAATGGAAAGTCCCCACAAAGATAGCAACACAAACATGTGTGTGTGTGTGTGTGTGCGTGTGTGTGTGTCATTTCTTTGCAGCGCTGTGGGATTTATTTGCTTTTCTAGATAGCTCATAAAAAGTGTGTATGTGCATGTGTGTATGTGTGTGTGTGTGTGTGCGTGTGTGTGTGTGTGTGTGTGACGTGTGTGTGTGACGTGTGTGCTAGAGCAAGGTGTGTGTTTCTGTCTGAGGGCATGTGTGGGGCAATGGGAGTGTGTTCATACTGGTGTGTAAACAGAGCGCGATGTGCATACACACTCATACACACGGCCCCGTGCTGAGGTGTTTATAAGTCCTGAGAGTGGAGATTCCCTCTGCAAACTGAGGGCAATCTCCTTCCAAACCAATTAAACCTACAAACACACACGCATGCACACGCACACACACACACACACACAATAATACTACAAGCATTATGACATAGTAGATTTTATTCATAGTGTAAAACAAAAAAAAAAATACCCAGATTTTATTACATTTAATGTTTTGATTTTTACAAGTATATACTGAGTGAAAACATCAACATTCATGCCAGTAGCTGTTGTGGTCGTATAAAGAGATTATTAAAACTCCAAGAGCGAGTTGTCATTTTGAGTTTCATTTTGTTTACTTTTGGAGAAACCAAACTGGCGCTGTATGAGAAGTCACCGATGGCAGAGAAAACGTGGTTGCCCTTCCTGGGACGAGTCTTTAAAATCGCCATCAAGGAATTTCTGCCCACTAACGGTTCGTGCTAAAGCTTTTCAAACTGACTTAAGTCCAGACTTTGATTAGGCTGTTCTAAATCCTTTCTCTGCGGTAGCTTTGAGGGTTTCAGAGCCGAAATGGCTTGTGTGTTGTGGAGCAGAAAAAAGCAGCCCCAGACTGTCCTACTACCACCACCATGTCTGACCAATAGTATAATGCTCCTGTGAAAAGCTGGGATCTTTGCTCTGCAGAACTCTTTGCAATCACTTTGCATGCTCTCATCCTGGTGTGTCTAAAGGTAATTAGGACCACAGCGTGCACACGATCGTTTCATTATCTCCTTCTTTCTGTCGGCTCCGCTGTACCCAGGACGAAGCACGTACAGAAAATGTGTGGTTAGATATTGCAGATCCAGTGTTTCTGCTGTTCATTATAGTGCTTCTAACATCTAATATCATGCGCTGTCATGACAACTAGTAACTTGGAACAGCCGATGGGGCTTTGCAAAGCCAGAAAATGACAAAAACACAACCTTAGACTTTCAGACAATTTTAATAAGAGACACTTGGAAATGTGTTGCCGAACCAAAGTGGAAGGTTGTTATTTTGGCTGCCTGCGAGTCACAGGCAGGTGAAGAAGGACGACCTGCAGATATTTGCAATAACATAAGCTGTAATCCTTGACATGTTACTGAGAACTAGTGTTTCTCGTCTCCATTATTAAACATCCCTGTCATCGCTGACTTTGCCACACAAGAAAACTGTCCGTGTTGATTTATTTGCACAAGACATTCTTCTTTTTTTCCCCTCCATTTTCGTCTTCTCCCCTCCCCGGTCCTCTCAGGATGTTGTTGATTGAACATTGCGGCGCGAAGGCTTTTCATGACTAAAATATTTCACTACGACCACAAATTTTCCATCTTTTCTCCAGGGAGCCAACAATTCTGATTCGTCCAAGCTGGTGTCCAAACGGCGGCCCAGTTTGAAGCAGAAAATATACGTTGGAAACCGTAAATTCCTCCCAGCACAAAGCACATGTGGGGGGGACGGGGGGGGGGGGAAATGATTTTATCTCCCCGCACCAAGCGGAGGCCACGTGAACCAACAGCAGCCGGGAATCGAGTCGCTGCTCTTTCCTCATAAAAAAATGATTATAGTCTAATAACTGATTTTAACAGTTTACAGCGAATGCATGAATCAACGTGTTCTCCCTGGGATGCAGCTGCTGGCCACTATTTGCTCGGTAATTTGTTTTTCTTCTTTGAACAGTTTGTGGTAAGACCTAATTCACTGGGGGATGCTTGAAGTGTGGACTTTGGCTTTAGAGGAGAAAACTGCAGATTTATTTGACAGAAGACGGAGGAAGTTTTTAAATCAATAACTCTAATCCTTTTGAGACTGAAGATGCGGCTGTCAGCTATGGCTACGGTGAAATTATTGCTTTCAGGCTGCAGCCATCTGTGGTTTAAAAAACTCATATCTCAAGTTTGATTCAGAGGGTCAGATAACACACACACACACGCACACAAACACACACAGGTTTGTATTTCTACCCATATTAGGACATTGTATAGACGTCCATTCATTGTAGTAACTCCATTTATGTCTAATACAGACATGTTCCCTAAGCCTAGCTATTACTAGTCTATTCCTAACCCTAATCTTAATCAAAGCCTAATTCACATCACACTTCTAAACCTAAAACATTGCACTAGAACCATGCTTTGGTTCTGAAAAGACCCATTGGTCTTCAGATTAGCAGATATGCCAAAAAATGGTCCTAGTTAAAGTACATGGACACATGTTTGTATTTCTACACATATTAGGACTTTGCATTGACTTGCATTCATTTTAGTAACTGCATTTATGTCTAAACCTGACGTATTTTCTAACCCTAACTATTACTAGTCTGCAGCTAGACGTAACCATAACCCCAAAACAAGGTGGTCCAGATTAGGCTTTGGTCTCCATAAGACCCGCTGGGCTGCAGAGGGCTAGGAAATATTCCAGAAACAATGGTTCTAAATAGGATAGCTAGACAAGTACACACACACACACACACACACACGCACACACACACGCACACACACCACCTGCTAATCCTCTAAATATGCCAATAATTTTGTAGTTATTCCTTGCAAAGTCGATATCCACTGGTTAACGACGGCCAAAATAAGTTTCAGAATGTGTGCGTATTAATCATGTATTATTGCCTACGATAGCGTACAGCAAGTAGTATTTCCTGGGCCAGCTCATTTTAGTCACAATCAATGTTGGAACCAGATACTGCCAAATGAATCATCCAAGAGCAACAAACCTGTCCACATCAGCGGTCCCTCTGCGCTCCCGAATCTGTGCTGCATTAGGCATCCCCCCACAGCCGAGCCCGGTGTTGCATGTCTGCGTGTGTCTGCAGAGCGCTGTCCTCTGACCTGGAGCAGAGTTCTTCTGAGGACAACCGGGCCCTGCTGATTGAAAACCAAGTCCGTGCCAAGGCGTCACAAGCACTCAAAAGGTTCAGTCAAAGTAGCCGAGGTGTGATCGTCCGGGGTGATACACCAAGGTCCGCGTCATTGGAGGATTCTTCTACAGTAGAAATCGGTTCAGGTTGCAGACCGCGGTCCAGCTGCGCTGTCCGAGGCCTGGGAAACGGTGAGGGTCGCTGCAAAGAATTTGTCTTTGTCCATTGTAAGTTTTCTGTGGGCCTTTTGACCCTGAACATGGTCTGCTTTGTAGCAGATGGCGGAATGTTTTATGTCATAATCTGCAAGCTGTTTGTTCACCTCACTCTTGATTCAAACTATAAAAAATGAAATGTCAGGCTGCAGCTGAAGCCTAAAGCGGGATAACTGCTTTGATTAATTTGGAAAGGGTGTAGTTTTTCCAAAATATTGCCTCCTCAAAGAAGTTGGCATAAAAGTCAAGCCACTTTGGTTTTTATTGACAGAAACTCCATGTATTTTTCATTCTCAAGGCAATCTTTTAATAAATATATCTATAGGGTTAGTCAGAGGGCTACATGCAATAACTGTCCGCATGGACGTTGCATTAATTTTAGTCTTTCATGAGGGTGGAGTCCTGTTGTTTACTCAGAAGTTCAAATTACTTGTGGATTTCGTACAAAAAAACAACTCAAAATATGCCATAAAAACACATTCCATCTAATACCTGGTTTTGGCAGACAAACTACAAACGCTTTGCAGGAGTTTTGGGGATAATTTTGTATGTAGAACCAATTTAATTTGGTTAGTTCCCTGCCATGTAGGTTGCTATTAAGCACAGTTTGTGCATTTTAATAGGACTGAGGTTTAGCCTGCCTTATTCATTCCAAGCATTCCAAGTTTTGATCACTACCAGGTTGGAACACAGTTGAGTCCATAGTTCACATGTTTATCTGCTGTTTGGAGGTGAAGGTGAAATATTAGGCTTAAGTCTACATTCATGATAATCCCATGATGCCATATTTGAAAGACTTGACTCCAGTACATTCGTCGTTTCATTACAACACACCTCAGTCTTTGACTCATGAGCCCAGAAGATGTTTACTTCCAGAAGGCATCCGTGTTGTTCCTGTGGAAAGTTGCCAATTTCACTACTGTTCTCACATCTTTGTGTTTAAAAGTCTTGATCCTTGGTGAACTCTGTTGTTCTGGAGTCTGCTAATCCACTTCTTTCCCTCAGAGAGTGATAGTTTGCTTCAGAAAGTTAAAATTTGGACGTAATTGAGTTCTCCAACAGTTCGACATTAACAAACTGTCAAAATTGTGTTAAATTAAAGTGGATGGAGTGGACTAATAATTTAAAAGTTGTTATTGTTAAAGTCCTAAGTTATTACGACGATCAGACCAGAGATTTTGACTGGCTTATACAGACATGTAAATCTTTCCAACAAAAGTGTCGTTATTTACAAAATAATGCAAAGTTGGCACTTTTAATTGACTTTTAATGCAACTATTAGAGCAACTTTGCATTAAAAGTGTCATTATTTACCGAATGACATTTCATGACAACATGAACTCCTTCATGTTCATGATAAATGTTGTCATGTTTATGACAGTGTCATGTCACTCTTATTGACCCTGTCAAATAAAGTGATACCCAAAACTGTGACCAAAACACAAATTATAACCAATAACTCTAAAAGAAACTAAAAACATTCAAGGTAGGGATGGTTACTAGCCAAATGTTGCAAGATATATATATATATATATATATATATATATATATATATATATATATATATATATATATATATATATATATATATATATATATGTATTTATTTATTTATTTATTTTTTGCCAGCTCTTCAGTTACATTGTTGTAAATAAACAATATTTCTCTTCCATTCTGTTATACTATTAGGTTTGCAGCTTTGCAACAACCTTTCCATTAACCAGATTAATGGGAACAACAAACCAGGCCGAATGAATATAGGCATGCCACACAATCATTTTATTTCATTTTTATTTTTGTCCTTTTCCTTCCACTCTGTGGTGAAGTGACACTTAATGAAATGCAAGAAAATGCATGAAAATTTGCAGTTGTAATGATCCTAAACGTGTGAAAAAACCAGACGGGCGTTTTTTTTCAAGGTGCTATAAATGTTAGTAACGAGGATGTGTGTCCACACTACCCAGCAGTTAACAGAGTTTACTTTGCATCATGGACCCTGCTAACAGAGTAGATGCCCCGTGTCCCAAGGCCTGCGGCAAATTATCCCACTGTGGCTTTTATACAAGGGCCATTATCATGGGCTGTAAACAGCCACTGTAGTCTGTCGCCCCTCTCTGCTGGTCAGATGCAGGATCAGTTATGTTTTATTGGCCTCGTGTTTTTCATATGCATTAAACATGTGTGCAGCAGCAGCGGCAGCTCCGTGGAGGTTCACCCTGGGTGAAAGCCTTGCATCTTGTCAGGAACCACATGTCGGAGAATCTGAAAGTCTCTACCACACCTTACAAAGTCTACAGAAAAAAAAAAAGAGATCCAATTGACATTAATCTTTACAGGCCTGGTAGAACAACAAACCAGGCCGAATTTATCTGAATTCATGAATAATTATGCGTCATCTGTCCTTAACCAGTTACACCAAAGGCGGCGTTCGTTAAACATTAAAATTAGCTTCTTGAGCTAACAAACCTTTAACATTTGATTTTCCTGCTTGCGAAATATTAATCAAGTCATTATTTCATTCATAATGCCAAAGAGAAAAAAAATCACATCATTTACTCACAAATAACTTTTCTATAGAGTTTATTTCACATGTTGTTCAGCCGTTGCAGATCATTTAGATTAATGGCGTGTGGCACAGCCTCCCCCTCTCCCCACCCGGCTGCCAAACACTCCCACTCTGATCATTAGCAATACTAAGGTTTGGCCTTGATTATAAAAACACCAGCCCTTGAATCCAACAGTTTTATAGGTCCTAAGTATTTTTATATGACTGCTTTTCAAACTTGAAATTGGTTTCTTGTGTGCTCATACACTAAATCTTCCTGAGGAACATTTTCTTTTTTTCCTCTCTCTCTCTGTTGTTGGTTTCTGCAACAATGTGTGACCAACCTCAAGAGCAACAAAGCTGGAACAACAAACAAACACTGCATACTATACGTGTTTTCCAATACAGCGGGAACCTTGTCCAGCTACTAGGGTGGTTTTCTGGGGCTGTTGTTTCCCCTCTGCAGTTCCACCAGGGTAAAAGCACATTGGCAGGGCAGAAATTTACTCCAGATAATAGCCCTGGCAGAAAGGTAGCACTTGCTCATGTAACTTTTAAATTGAGTTTTGCAGAGGAAACCTACTACGGATTGTTGATTGGTTGTTTTTTGTTGTTGTTGTTTTTTTCTGAACAATAAATTAGTTAAACTTGTAGTAGTGAGGGATGAGGTGTTCATTGGTGACTGTCAAGTCAACAGTCAATATGATCTATACCTCAAATTTTCAAGATATTTCAGCTGTAATACATTTTAAATCACTGGGATCTGTTTGCCTCAAAAAAGACGGAGTGAAATTCTATATTCATTGTAACATTTTATTGTTTTAATTTGTTTATGTTCACCGATTTTAAGTTGAATATCGAGGGACTGAATTTGTTTCTGAGTGATTGATACACCAGAAAGGCTTGTTTGTTGTCCACTAATATTAATAACATCAGCTTAAAACCAGAGCTCAAGAGTAGAGCTACTTCCACATACTTTTGCTCAACTAAAAGTAAAAAAAAGTAGTTGTGTACTTTTTTTTACACAACTACTTGGGTAATATTACCTTTGTAATATTACCCAAGTAGAAAGTAGAAAGTACAGTGTAGTAAAACGACTTCTTAAACTCCTTTTTTTCCCCAAAAAAGTTACTTGAGTAATATAGATAATAATACTATTTCTGATACTACCTTGACGATTTTGATGATGACATTTGACAAAATGTAACGTTTGCTACTTGTTTCATAATTGATGACTGTTTTTTATTTATTTTTTTATTATTATTATTTTTGTGGTGTAAAACCACCACCACCCTCAACAAGGCCGTTCCACTCCAGGAACGGCCTTGTTGCTGAAATGGGCATCGCAAATAAACTTGACTTGGCTTTTCAAAACCTCGCGTCATAAAATTCCAAACTATCCATTTAAAATAATTGAATTGTGTTCTTCCTATGAGGAGTGTACATGTTCCCCCTTGTGTGAAAATCCTGCAGGCGCGCACGCATGGGTACGTCGGCTGATGGGA
Organism: Poecilia mexicana; assembly: GCF_051168715.1. Lineage (NCBI taxonomy): Eukaryota > Metazoa > Chordata > Actinopteri > Cyprinodontiformes > Poeciliidae > Poecilia > Poecilia mexicana. Next base: position 24,127,343 of record NW_028263385.1, on the reverse strand, counting down.
GCCAACATGGCTGTTAATCTCCAGCCTGTTTGTATTAAATGCTGTGAGTTTAAATTAAGAAACCAGTAAAAAAAAAAAAAAACTACATAGCTGAATGACATTCATCTCTGTTAAGACCCTAAATTAAGAAGTTACTAATTTTAAGGTCTCCCCCCCACACCCCCCTACTAAACATGCTATCAGCACGCTGCCACTGCTGTGCTATGGTGATTAATATTTTTCAACACAACTGTAGGGCCACTCTCATGACTGTAAACTCCCGCTCAGAACTTGTGAGCTTTGTTTGTTTTGGGTTAAATCTCCCTGGATAAATGTTCTTGGCTCGGCGCGGAACAGTTAGTTTTTGTGTACTCAGTTGTACATACAGTTTTGACTTTGTACTTCCTTTTTTAATACGAAGCAACTGAATGAACTCAAAACACCCTGGAAATGGGTAACAGGACTCTCGCTCCGCAGCACATTTTGGAGCAAAGAGACATCACTTCATAGCCATAATATTTAGATCATCTGAGAAGCTGTTTGTTGACTATTGAAACCACACTGTCTCAACAGTCCTTGAGATAAACAAGCCAATATTAGCCACTTGTAGCTCTGGCTGAGCAGATGTGGCCAATGCACAGCTCTGCTGGAATAGAGAAATAGGATTTTTTTTTCCACCCTCCCTCCCTTATTACTTGAACCAAGAATCCCCCATTAATTTGCTTTATGAAAAGCCCAACTCTCCTTGCCACGGGGTTGTTCTGCTTGGGTGAGAATCGAAAGGCGCAAATATTGCTTTCGCACATGTTGTAATTCAGGCCCGTTCCATTAGCAAGGCCCTCCGATCGGGAGGAAATTGTTCACTAGAAAAATAAAGCTCAAGCCATCTGCCTTCTTTCAAGCGACGGTGGAGTTTCTCGGGGCTATTCCTAAACCATGTGTTCAGTCAAAAGTCAACAAAAATGATTTATAGTATTTGAATGATAAAACTAAATTGCTCAAAGACATGCAGCTTTGCAAACTTCCGTGATGATGATGATGATGATGATGATGGCATCTTTTCACGCATACCTTCACCCGGCTCCCCGCACAAGCTCTCGTTAAAGGTGGGGGGGTCCCGACACGGGTCCCTGCAGAGCGCAGCCGTCACAGCACAAAAGGTGGAGAGGAGAAGGGCCACCTTCCATCAAGATTAAGCATGGAGGATTTTATCAGGGAGAAAAAGGAAAAGACTCCCCATGACGATTAATAAAATAACCCTGAGGTGCTTTTATGCACCCTCCCCTTTCCCTCGACAGAAATTCAAGACACCCCCTACGCAAAATATCCCCAGGTCTACCCCACATGTTGCTGGGAAACAACCGAAGCAGGGTGGGGGTGGGGGGGGTGAGCAGAGGCGGGAGCCAGTAGTGCCCTGATGATTAAAATTTCCTGGGAAGCAGTGGTAGATCCCCAGTATGCTGCCTTTGTCTCCTCGAAGCTTCATAAGAACGGCAAGGTCGAGGTTGCAAAGCAACAGAGGAAAGAAATCACATAAACTTTCTCAGTCCTGTCAGGCGGTAACTGGCTTTGCTCACTGACTTTTTTTCCTTCAATTTTATGAGAATCTCCCCCCCCCACGCCCCCCACTCATCCCACTTCACTCAAGTTAACTTAACTAAGCATTCCCGCCGCCCCGTCCTGACCCCCACTCTCTCCCCTCAACATACTCCTCAACCCATTCCGCAGTCGTGAAGATCACTTTGGCAAATCGCTACCCCAATCAAAGGGAAGCTAGGAAAGAGGTGGAAATATATCAGTCGAGGTCACGTTGACGGTCAGACACAGAGAGCCGTGCCCTTAAAAGCCGACGGCTTAGTTTATTTGAAGAGCCGCTGTCGAGGGGGGCGTGGAGAGCAGAGACACAATTTTGGATGGAATGCGTAATTATTGCCACACTCGCTGCTAAATCAGTAAAGCCGGCCACAGGGAATCCTGCTGCGGCTCGTTGTAGAGAGGAGATGTTTACGTCCACACTGGGTTTTTTCAAACAGCATAAACCTTCACAAACTTTAACATCACATTAGAGAGCCAGACAGTCTAAAAACAACATACTAAATAGGTCTTTACATTGGCGGCTAATGAAATTAATTTTAAAAATACTTTGTCAACAACGACACTGTCTTGACGTTTGTCCCATTTTTCTAGAAACGGTTTTCAAAAGGGAATTTGTTTGCTAGCTTGTTGTTATATTGCTTGTTAGCGAGACAGGAAGCGTGAATGGGCATTCTGGGTGTTAGCATAGGTAGGCAGGATGGATTTATTTTACACAGACTTGCTAGGGCTTAAAAACATATTAAAACACAGACGGATTATTTAAAAATCGGTGAGATGAGCTCAATCACTGAAGACATTTTGAAAGTAAAAGATTCTGTTGATAGTTTATTGGGGCAAATGGGAGTGCTGACATCCTTTTACTACAAAGGGTTTTTCCGCTGTGTTGAATTGTTGGCAGTAACTGCTTTCCCTGTAGTGCTTTTAAATCCCTCCAATGAGTGCTAGTTCGCCTGGTCTCTAAGCAGCTGTTCTCAGACAACAAGCTTTTTCTGAATTCCTCTTCCTCGCTGGATGAACCAAGACATGAATTTCCCGTTTGTGAACTAACATTCAAGCGGGAAACGGCGTTTCTGTCAGTTTTGTCCTGGGAGGACACTGTAACGATCACTGATGACCATTATCAGCACTCAAAACCATGCAACTCCATCACTCTGAGGCACTTTCCACTGCATCCTCTGTTGCCTTGTGCAGTTTCAGACATAGTAGTAATGCATATGTGAACTACCAGCCTGAATATGCATAGACACACTCACTTCCAGTCTTCCTCCATCTGACCTTCTCTGTTCAAATCTCTGTCCAGCTTTACCCTGTGTGTATACAGCTGACAGCGCTCGCTCACAGTGATTATCTGTCACTTCTCAATCCCCCCCCTCATAATGAGAAGTGATCCCCTCAATCACCCTAGATTACATTCACACACATATAGGAGAAGGTTTGTTCCCGCTTCCACTCCATGACACACACCTGTCTGATCCCTGTTTGCATTACTCTAAGCCCCTGGACTGTGTGTATGTTATGCTGTCTAGCAAAAGTGACTCCATGCCATAAAGCGTCTCACTTTCTGCGACCTTACAGCCACAAACATTAATGCATGTATATATATTCTGTCTTTTTTTCCTGTAAAGAACAACCGTAACTCATTTGGGCAAAGTGGTTGTCTTGCGGGTTTCATTCTAGCGTCTCCCAGTCGCATGTTGACGTTGCTCTGGGCGACACGCTTAACCCTAAGTTATTTCCTGATGTGGCTCTAGTGCAGAGCAATTTGAGTGGTGAGTGTGACTAGAAATGTGCTAAAGGAAGCTGGTCCATCTACCATTGCTTTATCAATCTTCATCTTGTTTTATCTTTTTGCATCTTCTCTTTCCCTGGAGATAAGAAGCAACCACACAGCATGATGCCGCCGCCACCGTGTTCGACAGAAATCGAGGTGGATTTCGGTGCTGTGATTTTTCCTCTGCTGGTGTTGCTGCGACACTCTTGTGTTTGTGTGTGTGTGTGTGTGTGTGTGTGTGTGTGTGTGTGCGTGTGCGTGTGTGTGTGTGTGTGTGTGCGTGCGTGTGCATGTGTGTGTGGATGACCGCTGGTGTATTTGCCTCTTTAGCTGTTGCACTGTCAGAAGGAAACAAGCTGTAATGCCACAGACTCCAATGTTTTCACAGACCTCGGTGAAGCTCGCTCCGTCCGTCGCTGTCCACACTCAGCCGGGCCTAATTCGTAAGCCGATGACAGCGCGGTGGTTGTCACTGTCACCTGAGAATTTTATGAGTCATGAGCGGGAGGGGAATCGGGGGGGAATGAACAGTTTGGAGATCAGAGGCGCGAGCTTTGCAGTGTCCTTGTATGTTCACCGCTCCGAGGCGGCCGAGGATTAGAAGAGTAGCATGCCTGTTTATGTTGAGGTTATGGGATTTTTGCAATGTCACAGGGATCTCATACAGCCTATAAATAGCTGAATGACTGGTGTGATTTACACGTCAGGCTTCTTAGTACTTCTCGACGGGCTGCATGCAGATTTTCTAACATCAACGAGAGATCACGGCCAAATCGTTTTCATAATGCTACAGCAAATTATCCACACCGCACTGGAAAAAAAAAAAGAAAAGAAAAGGCTGGGTCGACATAAAGGTAGATGAGAGTTTGTATTGAAAGATGAAGCAGAAACCATGTGGATATGAGACCTGCTATGTGATGGAAATTACACAGAACCTTACGAGGTTATAGTTGTCATTACCGTATCGCAAATTAAAAACTCTGACACGATTTAGGGTAAAACATTGCTGCGGTGCAAAAGCTAACTTTTGCTGTTGTCACTCCGCTAGCCTTGACCGCGTCTTTGTTAACGTTTTCCAATTTGTTTTTAATCCACGCATTCTCCGGGATTCAAATCGTGCGTGACGCAGCATGTTTTCCGCACTTGTAAGTAGCAGCGATGTCAACATTAACTACGGAAAAATTCAAAAGAAGATTCTAAAGCATTGCTAGGTGAAAATTTTTAAAATACTAAGCAGATAGCCCGACTAATGTACTGGCCAGCATCAGCTTGTTAATCTCCCAGTTTTGTAATATTACAAGTAGAAAAAGAAAACATTTTTCTTTATATTGTTTTGTTTTTTGCTAAATCAATAAGCTTTTCACATTTTCACTTATAGTTATCAAGCTATGATAATTTTATACAATCTTCATCTCAGTATTTCCAGTACACAAAAAAACTTTAGATTTATAACAATAATAATAATAATAGCTTACAGTTTGAAAAACGGGCCTGACCTGCAAAAGCATATGATGTCATCCTTCCACTATATTTTCCATATGAGTAGCAAACTGCACTGTTTAATGTGAACAACAGAGAAAACAAATAAATAAAATTCCTCATGATAACTCACATGCCCTTATAATTATTTCAGCTGGCAAAGTGAAACTGTCTCTCACCATTAGAAAGACAACCTGAAAGGGTTAAGTCAGTGTTAAGCAGATACTGAAAATGGAGGCAGGGGCGGATTATTTTGAAGAAAAGAAAGAAACAATTGTGAACTTGACATTATGTGTTGTTTTCCCCCCGACCATCTTTGTCTCTGTGTCATCGGCGTTCTTGGTATGAACCCCCATACACCAGTCTGTGAGAACAACACCTAAATTAGTTTAGGGCTAAAATAGAACAAGGTGTAGTTTGAAAGGAAAAAAAAAGAAAAAAGAAGAAGAAAAAAAAAAACTTGTAACGTGTATCCATCCTTGGTCAGCCGGCTCTATGCACCTGCCAGACTTCATTTACAGGTGTCGACTGATTCTCTCATGGGCCGGTCACAGGGACTGACCAAGTGACCTTAACCTTCCACACCCCTCAGCCACATACACACCTACACACACCTAAACACACACACACACACACACACAAAAACTGTTACCAGTGGGGGCTGGTGGAGCTTGTTGAGTCTAGGGCACAAAGACAAGCATTATTCCTCCACATCCCCTCCACCGAGCCGCAGACGGCGGAGAGACGGACGGAGGTTTGAGAATTTAGCTCAAAATTTCTTCCCTTTTCTGAGCAAAAAAAAAAATCAATTTAGCTTCATATGTGACATTATGTTCCACAATGTGACGCGTTTTAACAGCTTTTAACGGCAGTGAAGCGGCAGCTTGTAATTTTCAGTGCGTATTAGCTGCACAATACTTCACTTAATATCCCTTGGCAGAGTTTGGATTAAGAGGTCTGCCTGTGCGGAGGTGAAGGAGTTTAAAACAATGCATCAATCTCTGCTGTGTCTCGGTGTCCTGGTCCTGAGTTAGCACAGGGCAAACTGGGAAGTATTCCCATAAAGAAAAGAAAAAAGAAAACCCACACAATGTTTGCATTGCTTTCCTCAGCACGGTGACTGATGGAAGACCAGAAGCCACAGTGAGGAAAAGCACTGGAGTCGTGCATACTGTTCCCCTTAAACATCAACACTCTAGTTAGACAGATGAGGCCTTTGGCCCTCCCTCTCTCCTCTCGTCTCGTCTCCAGAAGCAGACCTTCGCCTCCGGAGTGTCTCGTCTCACCTGTGTTCTCCGGGTCCGCGCGCTCTCTCTCAAGACAGACCGGAATCAGTTTACGTGTGCCCGATGTGAGAAACAACACTGCATTTTTTTGGACTCATCATCAGAGAAGGGATCAAGAGCTCAAGTTCATCACAAGCTTTTAATGGAGCTAACTCCCTCTAGAGGTGGTGCTGGGAAATGCTGGCGCTTCCATGGATTTTTTTTTCCCCCTCTCTTCAAATGATGATCCATGCTGCTCAGGATCCCCCAAAAAACAATCACACGAGAATCGATTAGACGATGTTGTAACTTTATATGAATGATTGTGAAGATGAATAGGAGTAGAAATAATAAATACGGTGGATCTGTGGGGGCGGAGGGGATAACTCACCTGTGAGATAAATCCCACTTTGTAAACATCGAATTAAATGGAACTTTCTTCACTCATTTTAGAGTTTTTATTCATTAATAAGAAGGTAATTATGAAAAGGTAGATTTGAATGACATAAAAGAGTTTTTTTTTAGTCGGCTCATGATACTTTGGAGGACAGTCCACTTTAAAAACTGCTGGGTCAGCATCAGTGAAGTGTAGGTTATTTTTGCTAACCCAGTGAAACATGGACCAATTTAATCCTGGAATTAACGCGATGTGGTTGGATTAATGAGTCAGAGCGTATACGATGGTAGGGCTACCAAAGAGGGGGTCAAAAACAAACAGACATTAAATTGTACAATAACAGTACATATACTTGCTTGTTCACAATGACTCTATAATCAGTTCTTTGCCTAAAGTTTGAGGCCTGAATAGATTAGGCTAATGTAATAAATTCCTTCTCCGTGAACTACAGTCAGTACCACAAGCAACTGAGTGTCGACATCATTACAGAGCATCATCCTGCACAGCATCTGTCCAGAATGATGTCAAGTCTTTTCTCTAGCCCAAATAAATACGCCATTGCTTTTCGAACAAATGTATGATCAAAGCTGCCCAAATCTTCTAGCAACATTCAGACAGCTGTTGAATAAATGTAGTCCTGGGGAATCCCCTCCTTCCTGAGCCACCAAAACCAGCCACACACACACATACAACCACGCACGCACACGCACAAGCCATGCATGGTAAGTCCCTCTGATTTTGTTTCAGCAAAATTAAAAAAAAATCTAAATTAAAAGCAAAACTTTACACAATTCAATAACTGTACCAAAAAATTTAGTAGACTTCATCAAGTGTTTAACACCAAATTGGAAGCTGCGAATCACATACCAACTTCAGCGTCAGGAGGCAGGTGCTGGGGGTGCAGGCTCTGCGTTGACCGGATGTGCAGCTGACAACTTTTTTTTTTCTTTTTTTTTTTTTTGTTAACACGCGCTCCTAATGCTGATGTGCACCGTCCATATCAAACCGCTCAGAGCATAAATCTATCATTCAGTTAAAAGGAATAACCAGATAGTTTTGATTCCTTTACTTCTTTCTTCCTTTCTTTCTTTCTTTCTTTCTTTCTTTCTTTCTTTCTTTCTTTCTTTCTTTCTTTCTTTCTTTCTTTCTTTCCTTTTTTTTCTTTTTGTCTGTGGTAAAACTTTATGTTAGTATCGGTCTGAGCTGCTCTTGGTTTGAAAGGCCGAACAACATAAATAGTTCAGTAATCCAAACAATCATTTCCACATTCAGACTGCGGATGAGCACCAGCAGAGGAACAAACTCAAAGGAGGAATAAGAGAAAGCACAGTGCGCATCTGAATCCGTTCAGCGCGTCTCCCTCTCTCTCTCTGACGCGGGGGGCATGCCCTCTAAATAAACTTTAGAGCTCATAGAGAGAGGGGGGAGAGAGAGGAGAGAGAGAGAGAGAGAGCAGAAGGCTGAAGTCATCAAGGGAGTGAATGAGTCCTGCACGCAAAGCAGAAACGCGCTGAAAGTGCGGAGATTTACTTTGGTTCACACACGGTGAGGCAGCAGCAGGAGGAGGTGTCGGCTTTACAAGACCTGCGAATCTCTCTGCTGGGAGATCCGTTTTAATGATTCCTCATACTGATTGAGTTTTTTTCTTCTGTGTTTATTTGTTTGCTTGTTTTACTTTGTTTGCTTGCGCCTGTGAGTGCTCCAGCTGATGCTGAGCTGAACAAGTTCGCCTGACGCAGTAAACGTAGCCACACTCTCTGGGACGCACCGCGCATCTCTCTACCAGATGAGAGGAGAGGGTTCCCTAATTTGGAGTTCGGACGAATGGATTTAACTTTTCAGGCTTCTTCGGTGTTCCACTAAAACCTTCTTATAGCCTCTCTATTCACCTTTTTTTTAACTCACATACTAATGTTTAATTCTGTTTTTGCGTATATGCGCAACAAATGAAATTGGAGTTTGTTTCTGTTAGTGCGTTTTTTCTCTCTCCCTCTTTTTTTTTTAAAGGAAATGTTTCCCATCTCGGAACGGATAACGGACCTCTAACGAGGACTTGTTTTCTCGGCACATATGTGGACCCTATCCAGGATGTTACAGTCTAAACGGCCCAGGCATCATTGGGCCACGGTACGCTACAGCCACCACATAACACCACACAGCTGGGCTGCGTCCTGCTGCGTTTAGGAGTTTTCCGAGCTTCAACCTCTTTAGGCGGAGGAAAACATTTACACAAAAATTAAAAGAAAAGAAAGAAAGAAAGAAATAAAGAAAGAAAGAAAGAAAGAAAGAAAGGACAAGAAGAAGAAGGAGAAAAAAACGCCAACTTGTTTTGGTGAACATTGACATTGGCTTTAGGAGTCTCACCTCTGGGCTACTATGCAATTACAATTGATCTCCTTTGTTCTGATCATCTGGAACTGCATGGATTACTCTGGTTGTCAGCCGCACAGCAGCTCCAGGCACCGGCAGCACAAAGGTGAGTAGATCGGCGTGATGTCTGACGTTTCCACAGGAAGGTCAAAATATGGTTGGAAGAAATAAAATCTTTTTACTATTATTATTATTCATTAATTTATGGAATGCTGCTCAAATTCTTCTTCTTTTTTGTCTGTGTTTTTAACTTAGAAATCAGAGGTAACCTTTTCCCTAATCATAGCTTAACTTTCTGTCAATTTAATCAACATTAATTAGCTTTTGTTTACTTCGTACCTTTTCCTATATATATATATATATATATATATATATATATATATATATATATATATATATATATATATATATATATATATATATATATATATATATATATATATATATATATATATATATATATATATATGTTCCGCTTAATATAGTCGCTGATGTAACAGACATGACTGGATACGCTTGAAACGTGTCTGAGATGCATTGTCTTGTTTTCTTGCTTTTGTGTTTTATGTGATATTAACGAAATCAGCAGCATTTCCGTCTGGGGACTGTTTTCCGTCTCGCACAACTTTCTGTCACACCATCTTTGTTTTATTGTGATTGAACTTAATTGGGTTGATTAAACGAGTGTGGAGCCACTTGCAGTCCCGCAGCTGCCGCTCTGAGCTGGAGCTCCAGCTTCCTGCGTCGCTCTCTAGCGGCGAGCGCAGCAGATTTCAGCCAGCAAACTTTATCCAGTCCAGACACCACGAGTTGAATATCCCTCTATTCGTCTCGTTATTCTAAATTGGGAGATATTTCTCCAGATGATGGCTGCAGTCATCTGAACTCCTCTTGTGACTGTTAATGCAAAGCTGTCAGCAGCAGTGAGGAAGATGAGATGTTCCATCCAGGCTCTGCCGGTTTTTCTTCTCCCATTTATCTCCCAGAAGTCCAACATCATGTCTCATTTCTTGGGCTCTGACCAGGTCTATCCACTCTGAAATAAGTATGAAATAAAGCTTTTTTTTCTTTTTCTTTATTTCTTTACTTCTTTCTTTACTTCTTTCTTTCTTTCTTTCCTTCTTTCTTTCCTTCTTTCTTTCTTTCCTTCTTTCTTTCTTTCTTTCTTTCTATTCTGCCCACGCACTCTGCATCACTGAGGGTCTCCAGATGGGCTCTGTGACTGATTCTGTTTGAGGAGAGCAGCGATAACTGGAATATTCCACATATCACTTGTCAGCATATCTGAAAACTGTCTGTGATCTGCGGTGACAGAGCTCTGGAGTGATGTTTTTATCCATGCCACCTGCGGCGGAGAAGTTGATTTGATATTTAGAGCTCCGATTTGGACCGCAGGGATAGTTCTTTATTTGAAATGTTTCTGCAGTGACCATCAGTGCAGTGCCAAAAGTGCACAACTAGCCATATCTCATTTCGTCTGTTCCCAATTACGCATGCCTTCCTATTTCTTGTCCATCAAAAACTTAAAAGTGTGGCATGCATTTGTATTCCGCTCCCCTAGCTCAAAACTTTTTTATTTTTGCTCATTCTTATTCGCAGCTTAGCTCGAGCTCAGTCTAAATCTTTGGTGAACTTCGGTTTTCAAATGCCGTCTCGCATTGTCAGTCACCCTTAGTTTTGGACTTTGACTGAGCCGTTCTAACATGTGGGTTCGCTTCCATCTACTTCTGTCTCACGTCTTTCAGAGTCCACCACATGTGTTCGTCCTGGATTGACCTGTATTTAGCTTCATGCATCTTCTCAACAGTTCTAGCTTCTTTTCACATCCCTGCAGAAGAAAGGCATCTCCGCAGCATGATGCTTCCACCACCAAGTTTAAACACGTTCTCTGTGTCCCTCATGGCTTACCGCAAACTTTCAACTGGACTTTTTATTTCTTTCTTCCAGCCGTGGCTTTTTGCTTTTCACTCTTTCATAAAAGCCAGATTTAAGAAGTCCACTACTGCTGGTCTCCATTAAGAAACCGTGTAGTTAATAACTAACTACAAGAAAAAATAAAATAAAATCTTAGCACATATTTTTGGTCTAGCTCCCAGTGCAAAAATCTCAGTAAACATAAAATAAGACAATACTACCTTACAAGTAACTTTTCAGTATAATATGAAAGCTTGTTTTAAGTCAAAAGTTTCTTAATATTGACAAAAAAGTATCAGTCACTTTTAAGTTCTGGAAGTAGCAAGTTTTATAAATATTACAGAGTAACTGACTTAAAACAAGTTCCCGTTGTTTGTAGAAAAATTTGTTGTAAGTTATTTTTGTCAATTTCAAGAGTACTAAGATATTTAAACTAGAAACTGGACCAAAAATACGTAGTTAAAAATTGTGTTTTTGAAGCATAAAGATTGGAACATTTCTTTATAACCAAATCGTGATTTTAACTTCTTTCTAAGCTTCTCCCTGCCCTCTTTGGTCTATATGCTGCTGTTTGGTCACTGATGTTCTTCAATAAAACAGCTATGTTTCTGCTGAGAACAAATTAAACACGGGCCTGCTCTTTGGTGCAAAGACATGTGGCACCATGTGAAGCTCCATCAGGAAAATCCAAATGAAACTGATTACTGACTGAAACTGACCAAACGTTTAAAAAAGTCCCAGGAGCATAAACGGTGTTGCGTGTGTAAATACGTGGCGTTCTTTGTACTCTCAGAGGTTTCAGGACCTTTAGCTGTTTATTTCCTCTAACCAGCACTAAGCCCTCCCTCTGAACAGGGTTGGCAGGATGCAAACAGGAAGGTCATGTAGACAAAACCTCGGTTTATGATATTTTTCCTCAAGAACAGACTCTGCTGGCGGCATTCTGTGCAGAAGACAAATCTTAAGCACCCGTCAGGCGACCGCTGTCCAACGCAAATAAACAAAGTGTGTTTTCAGTCTGAACCCATTCAGCTGCCTTTCAAAGCATCCCTTGGTCCATGTGGCTCTGCTTTGTAGATGAGAGAGCAACATCACCTTCATTCTCACATAGAATAAAGAGCAGTCACCCAACCTTTCCACGGGCCAATAAATAGTCAATTTAAGATCGCTTCCTCCAAGGATGCAGACATCCTACACTTTTAGTGATATCAGGGAGGATGGAGGGATTGTTTTGGGGAACGAGTACAGACCAGGAGGGACAGAAAGGGGGATAGGACTCAGAGGAGAGTCAATGACCTCTCAGTTAACAGAGCAGGATTACCAAGCAGTAGACAGAACCCAAGCCACAAACTTCCGGTGTGCAATGATGATGATGATGATGATGATGATGCCTACAAAAGAAATTTTAATTCTTGGCGCAAGTAGTGTGTGTGTGTCTGTGTGTGTGTGTCATTGGTGATGTTTGCATGATAGAATGTAGAACAGAGGTACACTCATGTAAAAAAGGGGGAAAAACACATTGTTGTGACACATTTGGACACTTAAAATGAACTACAGCAATGCAGAATAACCCAAGTAGGATGAGTAAACCATAACAAGACTGGAGGAAAAAAAACAAAGCTTTTTGTAACATCTTTTTTTTTTTGCAAAATATGCATTTCTGATGAGGAATAATTGGAACTCAAACATCTGGACATCAGATGTTGCCACAAACAAAGTGGAGGTGTAAGTGTGATGGTTCGGGGATGTTTTGCTGCAGCAGGACCTGGACAGTTTGAAGTCACATAATCCACTATGAATTTTATCACATCAGAGCATGGTTTTATAAAATGTGGGAACCATCTGTTAAAAAAAGAAAGAAAAAAATTGACCCAAAGAGCTGGACTGAATTGAAATCAAGACCTCGATCTCATTGAGGTGCAAACTTCAGACCTGTTATCGCTACAGTAAGTGTCTCGTTAAAGTCATTTCAGACATTTACAAATCCTACATTTTTTCTAGGATCCTAAATTTATCCACAAGAAAATAAAACATGTTTTGTGAATAAAAGGAGGTTCATCTTTGTTGTTGAAATGCAGTGGAAATCACTTTATCTTCCAGATATGAATACAATATAAGATTAAACATCAATATATGAACAATCCTAGATAAATAGGTTAACATTTTTCATATAACTGCCCATCTAACACAATTGCTTAAGTGTTTCTTCTGTCATTTCATAAGTCAAACAAAGATAAAAACCTGCTCATTTCCCATGCATTCTCTGTAGCACTTCCTTGGTGCACTACAGAGATGCAGGCAGTCCAGCCGAGGTTCAGCCTGGCTGGATTCCTGTCTCTGCGCAGCTTAGCAGGAATGCAAGTCGGCCGGTGGACGGCTCTCGTAAAGACAGTCAGGATATTTCAAACAAAGTGTCTGTGATCTATGATGAACTGGCAGCTAAGGCCTGACTTGAGAAATACTCAAAGTTTATAAGGCATTTCCATGTGATGCTAGGATGACGGAGGAAAACCAAACCCTAATCCCAACCCTACCATGACGCACCTCTGTACCTTATAAACTTCATTAGGGATGGACTCAACTAGGTCAAGTAACGTGAAATGGGAGAAGCACTTTTTTTTTTGTTGCAGTTTTAGTTCATAATATGATGCTGTAGGTGGCACCGACTGGACGCATCTGTAGATGCAAATATCAAAGGAGAGGCTGAGATTTGTGTTTTGGATTTGGCTTGAGCTTACTTTTGAGGGACTGGTGTGCTGCTTCAATCATGGCGTGAAGTTAAAGAACAGTAGGAAGCTTCTCAGGAATGGCCCACATACCAAAATGCTCCAAGAGTACCTGGATGACGAGTCCAGGAGGCTGCAACAGAACCCAGAACAAAGTCTAAACCGCTTCAGACCTCTCATATCGCAGATAGGGTCAGTGTTCATCATATTACAGTGACAGACTGACTGGGGAAAAATGAAAATTTTTGAGAGAGGTCATAGGAGAAAAAAACTACTGAGCAAAAGGAAGGTAAAAAGCCCATCTTACATTTACCTAAAACCTCTTGATTATCCCGTAGGACTTTTGGGAAAATGACCTGATGAGATGAGAAGGGATGAGGGTTTGTGTGTCCCTCTGTGTTTCTGAGTTTCCTTTGACTCTTTCTGTGGCTTTTTGCTAAAGAGCTTCAAATCAAAGGCTGGAAATGACATAAAGGTTCAATTGTTTTAAAATTATAACTCCTTTAACCTTGGTATACAATCAAAGGCTTTTCTATCTAATATGAAAAAGATCTGTGGACTTGGTTTTACTCCATAATTTATCTGAATCTGGCTTAGTCATTTGACGTCTAAGGTTTGGGATGTTCCTTCAGGTAAAGAGAAAACAACAGAGGAAACCGTTACTATAATGCTAGCTACTGCTGAAATGCTGCATTATGCATGTCACTGTTCAGGCGTGACCTGAGTGATCGATGTACTCAGCCTGATTTCATGACATAACTTGTAGCAGCTACACTGATCTGTACCATGCAAGGTTGAAATTTCAAGACAGGTCTAAAACCGGCTGTCGACGTGAATAAACTTTAATGTCCAATTGTTGTTGATGATGAAATGTCATCATCAATTGTTGATGTAAGAGTTCGTGGTGTCTGGGTAAATAACACCCATAGTGACGTGTTTTACATTTAGCTTTTTTTGCTAATTATTGTTCATTCTTATGATGATTCGTGAGTCCTCGTTACAGACTTAAGAGATGTAGATGTAGAAGAAACTGAATGTTTTTAGTGGTGGTTTTATGGTTTTAACTTCAGCTTCTTCCTAGCACATATCGATGTGCCACTGAGCAAGGCACTTAACCCTAATTTTACCTGCTGCTCTCCTGATCAATGTGTGAGAGTATGAATATTGTGGCTTTGAGAATCAAACTTTGCTGCAGGATTGATTTAACTGGTCAGTATGACTAGAAAATCCATATTAAGGTTCAGTCCATTTATTCTATTTGTTGACTAAAGGCAGCTGTACAACAAATAATCCACCAATATGTCTTTATTTTGTTATATAGGTTGGATGCAGTGTTTAAGGTTGAACTGCAGAGGGGTTTCATGTGCACAGTAGTGTCATTCTGGAAAGACTTGAATGTACTTTTTGAAACACCTACGCTGTAATATCATTTTTACTACAAACTAAAATCAGAGTTGTCGGACCGGCTCTTAGTTATGTGGGATGGTTTGCCACTTATAATGATATTTAAATGTAATATCTTCAACTCTGTTGTTTATCTGCCTATCATTTCAGTGACATTGTAAATTATGTTGCATTTGATAAACAACACACAAGTTCTGCCTTTCTACACGTCTGGTAATTTAGCATTCACCGTTTTTTTTTTGGACATGGTGCAAACAGTTACAGCATGAGCATCACAGCTTAGAAATGCCATATATACATTCAACAAATGAGTTTATGCAGATGTTCTGTTTGCGATGTTTTACTCAGCTCAGTACGTCAAAAGCTTGAAGTGTCCCCTGCTAATAGCTGTGATGCCTAACTACGTTCTGATTAAGTTAGTTAAACATTTTTTGTCTGGTTAGGGACATTCAAAGACCGTCTATTTTTTATTTCAGTTTTTGACTAGGTGACACTATTTGATGTTTGACAAAATCAGGACTTAACCTGTCATGCATTTTTCAATAGGCCAGCATCGACTGCATCTGAAAGTGTGAGACTGAATTTTGGCACATTTTGCCTCTCATACACCTTGTAAAAACCAGTAAAAACAAGCTGCCATGTGACTGGTCAAACCCCGGACTTTTCTCAGATGTAATCTTAGTGTTTTGTTTATCATGATGAAAGTCGTCTGCTTCTGTCTACAGCGATGGCCGGTGGCAGCTCGGGGTGCCAGCAGAGTGGCTGTCTGACCTGCTCAGACTACAATGGCTGTCTGTCCTGCAAGCCTCGTCTCTTCATGCATTTGGAGAGGATCGGGATGAAACAGATCGGGGTGTGCATGACTTCCTGTCCTCCTGGCTTTTACGGCACCCGGTCACCTGAGAGAAACACTTGTACGAGTGAGTAAAAAGCTAGCAACAAATTGAGAGAAACACGGTGGAGTGCTTTAGCTAAAGTCTAAACCCAACTTTGACAGAGTGATAGCAACGTTGTGTTGGATTTTCTTGTATGTATTCTATGTAAAAGACACAGTAGAATCACTAAACATACACCAAGCTATTTTTTTTTTTACATTTTGTCACTGTACAATTTGCACATTATTGAAATTTTATAGTTCGCATTTTTATTCAGCTCTGTTTACTCTAAAGAAATCCAGTGCAACCATTTGCCTTGAGGTGTCCAATAACTGGTAAACTAATACGTCACATGATCATGACCACATCACTCTATATTTGGTAGTGATGTGAAAATATCTGGAAATGTTCAAGAGCTGCGAACACTTCATTTCAGATTTGCATTATACCAATGGCATTCACTCTTATTTACTTCTAAGACTAACTAACATGGCAATAAGAGCAAATATACTGAGGTAACTTGCTCTGTGTGTCACTTAATTAGGTTAAGTGTTGTGCTGCAGCCAGCCAGTGAAACATCAACTTACCTACAGGTGTTTTAATGATCATCGATGGTGTTTTTTTGTTTGTTTGTTTTTTTTATCAGAGTGCAGGTCGGAGTGTGACTCGTGCTTTAACAAGAACTTCTGCACGCGCTGCCGAGCGGGGTTCTACCTTCACCTGGGCAAGTGCCTGGACAGCTGCCCTGTAGGCATGGTCCACAGCGACGCACAGAGGGAGTGCGTTCCCAGTGAGTGTCTCATTTTTTTTTTTACTTTTTTCAAGGCTTGTGGGAAAATAGTGGTATTTTCTGAGCTCAGATGTGTGAATGTTCCTGCAGGATGCTCTGCGGAGTGTGAATCGTGTGTGAACAGTGACACGTGCACCCGGTGCCGGCCTGGCCTTTATCAGCTGAATGGAAGGTGCCACCATATCTGTCCAGACGACTATGAGCCCAATGACAAACTAATGGAGTGCACTCCACAAGGTAAGTCCCGTGTTATACTCGAATCTTAAATGTCGAGCTTTCATTGACTTTGAGTGGAAAATTATCATAATTATCAGAAATAAAGGTTTGGAAATATCAGTCAAATTAATGAATTGTTTTACTGAAATAAATATTATTGTAATTTATTGAGATGCACCTGCGTCTTTTATTGAGACTGGGCATAAACGACCATTGGCATTGGAAAGAATAGTGACTTGCCAATGCCAAATCTCCTTAAAGCACATTCAGTATATGAAAATGTATTAGATGAATGAATATACTTTGTGCTCAAGGAAAGGAGACGAACTTAGTCCTCACTGTCACCTCTCCCTCTCCATGTTTGCTCTGCTAGTGCACTGCGAGGTGGGCGAGTGGAGTGAGTGGAGCCCCTGCTCTCGGTCGGGCAGAACCTGCGGCTTCAGACGGGGCCAGGAGACCCGCACAAGGCAGGTCCAGCAGTATCCATCTCCATTTGGCAATCCCTGCCCAGAGATCTCTGAGGTCAAAGAGTGTCTGGTCAAGAAAAAGAGATGTCAAGGTAAATAAAACCTCCTCGCTCCGTCTCTCTCTCCTCATTAAAGAACCCTCCAGGCCAACATGACCCTAAAAGCTGGACGTATCGATTAAAGCCACCAAATCCAGCCAATGGTAATTGCTCCCAATCCTTCAGGTTCACTGCCAACGCTGTGTTTGGAACACATGGCTCGGTTTCAGCTCCATGCATTCCAGACCGCTCTGCTTCAGTTTGTACAACCAGAACAAGCCTGTCTTCCGCTCAGGACTCTGACTGTTTATTCAGACGACTGTCATTGTGGCTGCAGTCAGGACAGTGGGGTGGGGGGGGGAGCACACATGCGGGATGTTGCAATGGGCACCCTGTATTTTTTGTAGGGTTTTCACCCCTCCCCCCACCCTCCCTCCAGATCGCACTTTAGGTTTGAAACAGTGAAAGCCTCTCTCTGTGCTCTCAGTAAACAGGGAATAGCATGATGATTTCTAATGAATGGGCTGAAAACTGCTTTCAGACGAGGCTCGTCTTTTTGAAATATGCAGCCTGCAGCAGTTTTACAACCACTTGGAGGTTTTTTCAGGGTTTTTTTGTGCAATTGTGGGTACCAAGGTGGTCGGTTGTCGGCCACGACTGGTTGTGTTTTTTTTTTCCTCTGGGGGTTCTGCAGTGTTACATGACAGATTGCAGACAGGGTAGGAGGCTGAGATCCAGTCCCTTGGGGCCTCACACTTACAGAACAAACACTGTGCTTGTGCTTCTATGCGTGCGCGCGTGCGCGTGCGTGCGTGTGTGTGTGTCTGTGTGTGATGCAGCAAAAAGCAGTTGGCTCTGGAGTAGAGACAGCCAGCTCAACATCAACATCCTCCTCTTGGGAGGCACGAGGCGACCAGGGGATCAGTATTGGTTTATCCCCACAGCTGCTAATACACACACGATAATTTGCTCCATACACACACACACACACACACACACATGCACATGCATGCACACACAATAGCAGGACATATATGCCCAGCTAAAGCTAGGCTGTGTGTGCTTTGAACAGGCCAGACAACTGCACACGCTTCTAGGCGCTCAAATTCCAGTGCTATAGAGCTGATACGAGTTGGACTGGGAAATGTAACCTCTGTCTCCCATTTAATCACTGTCTGTCAGCATCTCGATGTTCATCCCCTCACACACACGGCCTTCGTGCAGACACACGCCGAGGAAAGCTATAAGCGCCGCAGTGGCACTTCGATTCACTCAGACCGAGACCTGAAACCTTAATTTGGATTGAACTGAAACTGATGCAAACAGAGTGAGACGGAAAGAGCAGACCGCTTTTATCAGTGCTACCCTCATGATTACTCAGTTGCCTGATCTCCAAGAGACTCCACAGTGAATGGAGGCTAATTATCTGCCTCGGCGCATCCTCTCCTCGGTGTTTACGTTCTGCACACGCTAGGGGGTCAGTGGCCTGACCTCAGAGAGCCCCCAGTAATCCTCCAGCAGCCCTCCAACACTGATACATCCTTCTTCCCTTCTTCCTCTTTTTGTGCTTTCTCCTTTAGCTGCTATTCTCCCCCCCACCCACCCCTTCCACCTCCACACACACACCCTGCGTCTCCTTTTCCTCTTCCTGTAGTTGGCAAATGTTATTTCGTTTTTCACATCTTCTTCTCCTTTTTTATGCGTGTTTTTTTATTACTTTTACTTCTTTAGAGGTGCACCAATGAGGCTTTTCCTAGTAATACCAACTTCAAGTTTTCTTTGACACCTTATTTTACAGTTCTGTACATTCTATTTTTTTTTTTTCACAAGAAGAAAAAAAAATACCTCTGGTCCCTTGATGGAGATCGTGGTTTTGAAACCAACAGAAAAGGAGGAATTCAATTATTAAAGTCATTTACGCATCAAAGCATCAATATTTTGGATCAAAGCAAAATTTCTTTTGTTCTTCTGTTGTTTCTGTTTATTGTGTTTATGTTATTAAAGTATTTTGTAGACACCTGTTAAACTTCATCTAAAATCTGTCTCAGTTTTTATCAAAATAATTCCAAAGGAAAAAAAAATACAAAAATTCCTAAAAGTTAGAAGTTTGATGGTATATCATACTTAAGCATATTCGTATTGGTATTGGGATTGGTATTAGGATTAGTATCGATGATACTGTTCCTGTATTTACTTTGCATACCTCTTTCTGAGTAATATGCAATTATTACTCATGAAACAATCTGAAAAATCAAGACATCTGTAGTATTTCATTAATCTTTATATAAACTCCTGACTCTCATTTTGCATAGTTAATCAACAGCTACAATAAGGATCCCCTCAAGCCTCATGCTGACATCACACAGGCCTATATGTGCAGATCTATCAGCTCTGACATCCAGTTGAGCCTCATCACAATCCACTGAATATGAATGCACATACCCACACATCCTCATTTGTCTTCCCTCAAATGATTTCTGACTAATTTGTCCTTCGGTGGTACTAAGCTTCACCTTCCAGGTCTCTGTAGCCAGATGGACCGTTTGTCTGTCTGCAGGGCTCAACACATGCAGAAAAAGGCACACTGAGAAACATATAGCTATACAAGCTACCGTCAGTCATCCACTCAGCATGTATGTATATATCTGAGTGAGTGAGTATTACTCACACCACAACCCCCACGGTGACATCCTGGCAGCCATGCAGCAGGCATTCCAGTTGTGGGACAGCCCAAGGCCTTTAATCCCGGTCTGTCTCCCGCCAAAAGCTCCCCCACCGACTGAACGGCTGCCACAGAGGATGTAACAACATAAAACCCACAGTGTCTCTTTAAATATCCCTCTGAACACTTATGCTCTGTCTGTCAGTGACACACAACATGATGGCTTTTCAGTTATTACCTCCCTGAGGGTTTCTTTTCGTTATAGCTTTTTCCTCCATTGTCCTTTTTGGGGATTTCATGTTCTATAAAGTTTTTCTCTTTGTTCTTAAGTCAGGCAAGTGCTCTACTTTGTGTCTTTGTGTTTGATTTCTACAAGCTGCTGTTACAGACAAACTTATTCTGGGAAACAAGACAACAAATGCAACATGTTCTTGCAAATGGTATTCATCATTTCTGAGAGAACCGCAGCACTGGTGAATAGCTTGTTCTGTGTGAGCATGCTGTTCCACACACTGTTTTACTTCTTACTTCAAAACTTTGGACCAATCAGGGTTTTTTTTTTCATACATCTCTTGTTATCCCCTAACTGGTATGACCAGTACAACTCCTTCCTGATTTAAGTACTATTTATCTAACAGGAAGCAGTTTGTTACATTTGATAACACTCTGCATACAGCTACAGTTAAACTAGGGGTGCCTCAAGACTCTGTTATCGAACCCTTCCCTTTTCATTATCAACATGGTCCATCTTGACCAAAACATATCCGACCATAACCTAAAACCATCCTATCTTGATCACTCTTGAATCTGTCTCAGGAATAAATTCAATTCTAAACACTTATCAACTGTGTGGACAAAAAAAAAACCTGTGGATGTCTACAAATTAAAATTAGGAGCAAACATTTCACAAGGAATTTTTGCAGTTTTCTTGACATATCCATTTTTTCACGTCAATCCAAAAATGGATTGTGGATGTATTCCTCCCAAGGTGTTTCCAGGTCAGAAGAGACTTATAGACCCTCCAGCAAATTCTGTTCCACGCTCTTCTCCTAGTGCTACTTGCACGGAAAACCTCCAAAAATCATTTCCTTGAACCAAACCAATTCCTTCCAGTGCTGAGAAGCAGTGATTCCACCTCAAGCTGCTTACATTCGCTCTTCACCCAACCATCGTACTGAGGGCGTTCCTTTCAGCTCCTTTAATTACAGTCCACATCTCATGACCATAGGTCAAGGGTCATTAGGTACAAACCAGTTATGACTTTGGATCATATCTTTCGTCACCACAACAGATCAGATCAGTGACCACATCTCGTAAGCTATCCTACTAACACACATGACCAAGACAACTTGTTCACAACTTATTGCACTAATGCAATGTAAAGACGCTTTACAATGAAATCAGTCATTCCCATTCATGCACACATTCACATTCTGGTGGACAAAGTGTTTTGCTTCATCCGTGGAATCGAACTACTTCCACCATCGCCACCTAATCATTAATCATACATAAAGTCCTATAAGACGCACATCGGTTCCAAGAAAATTATTTATCCCAAACTTCAATCTTCGAGCGATGAATAAAGATCTTTACTTTTTATTTTTGAACGAGCCAAGTTCTCTGTACCTTCAAGTTTTTGATAGCAACTCATAACAAATGGAAATTTGAGAGTGTCTACGGTAAATGTTGTAAAACAAAGCAGGTGTCCCATTAAGGGACCGTTATCCGCACGTCCACTCACAGTTTACGTTTAGCCTGTCGGAAACTGTTCCAGCAAACCAAATGCATGTTGGCTTGATAAACACTCCGCTAATCATCTCAACACTGGCATGGATTAGGTTTCTGCTCTGGTTCAACAAAAGCACTGGGGCTACAGTATGACTAATCCACTGAACTTGTAAATAGTTATGGTGTCAGGACAGAGAAAACAATGAGAGCGAAGGGGACTTCCTGTGTTTATAGAGGATGAGGGCATACCCTGGATGAGTCAGTGGACCAGATTACCCCGTCCATCCATCTATCCATCGGCTCATCCATCCATGAAACCGGTTCCCTTTGCTATCACTTCTGTTGCACTGAAAACAAGCCATCTGTTGCAGTCAACACTTGAACATTGTTGCGTCCCCATTTCCACCTCAAGGCCTCTTTTCGTCTCAGAACGTCAAGCAGGAAACGTTGCACAGTAGTTAGGGAGACTCTCGTAATACCGGTGTAAAAGGCTTAAGTCGGACCTGGTTCCAGATCCAACCAGAGACCTGCCGTGATTAATGCATGTAGGGGGTGAGGCGGGAGGCAAAAAAGCTTGCAGACAGGGGAGACAGATCTCTCTTTTCCTCTCTCCCTGTGTCTGAGCCCACTGCCTACTTCAGCAGTTTCACAATCCCCAAACAGGCAGCCAACAGCAGGCCGTGCTGCTCCGTTCCACTCACACATGAGCGCCACCCGTACAACAACAGGAAAGGGCCTCCTCTGCTTTCACTCGTAGGTCCCGTCTCCAACCTCCCTGAGGGTATATCTTGTTATTATCATTAATAACCACGGCTCAGGCAGAGATAAAACCTTCAGCATTCCAAAAACTCCCACTTTTGTTTATGAGACAGTGTTGCAAGAACAGATAAAATTGGGGGTGAGGGATTGGGGGGTGTTATTTAAAGGCTTTCTATTTTCGACAAAGGTCTGCTCATCACATGCAGAGTGCCACAACAGCTGACAGGCTGACAGCGGAGCAGCTACTTGTTGATAAAGAGTGACACCTAGTGGTAAAAAAAAAAATCATGTGGTTCCTGCAGTTAGGGGAATTTTATTTAAGATTTATAAAATTCATACAACATGAAATGCACTCAGATTTACAATTAAAATCAGATTTGTACAAATATTATGTAAAAGATGAGATTTTTCACTTGCTGTCTAAGAATAAATAGGTAGGTAATCAGAGATTAGTAGAGTTTCTTCTGTTTTATTTTTTTTTTTGTTTGTTTGTTTTTTTTGGGTTTTTTTACATTCATAAGTTGAAATACAAGATGTCCACAATAGTTTGCGGACTTTTGCTCTACAGGCAGAACTGGCCTAATTGAATCAGGTTTATAGGCCGCCTTGCTTACACAGATCTGGCCACAGATATCTCATGGGATAGAGCTAAGAACTGTGTTGTCCATTTGGAAGAACCACTTGTGCCCAAAGTCTAACTTCCTGTCTGATGTTTTGAGATGTTTGTTTATCTGAAAGCAACAGAATCTGACTCTTCCTTAGCAGTATGGTGGCTGGACATTCCCATAGTGTTTACACTTGGCTATAATTTCAGTGTATGTAAACATCTGGTTTTAACTGTGAGACATTTCCTTTTTATTCTTCAGTAAGACCAAATTCATGCACTGAAACTATAACTTTTATCCTGAGAAAATTCCTGTCAACAAATAACTTCAGCCTGAATAACAATGAACTCAGCTGAACTACACTAATCTTCTTCCCTTGTCAAATTTCCTCGGTTTTCAGGAGCACGGAGGAGGACCGACCGAAAAGAGAGGAGGAATCGCAACAACCGCAAGGACAAGGAGAGCCAGGAGGGTCGGAGGGAGAGGAAGCGGGAGCGGGAGCGGGAAAGGGATGCGGGTGAACGGGAAGACTCTGATAACAGGAACAAAACGGAGAACCGACACCGGAGAGGCCACGACTCACAGACAATCTCTCCTGAAGACGGCCTCGTGCAATAAAGCTGGGGACAGATGATGACCGACCCCCACCTCTGGTTGTCTCCCCTTCCTTCCTGCTCCATGACATCCCAACCCCTCAGAGGGGTTGGGATGTTCCCCTGCCCCCCGTCCCCCGTCTACTATCTCTCCCCTTTTTGACCCCTCCTTACAGGGGTGTTGCTGCTACTTGTATGGTTTCAACAGACCGTTTTTACATCAGCGTTATTCATGGACTGTAATAAGCCCTTTTGATCTCAAAAACTGCATCACCGTTCAAAGTGTCTCACGTGAAAGCTTTATGGAGACGCTGCTGTCTGGAAACTGGGAACACTCTGTGACTGCAGAGGACCATCAGACAAACTGACTGAGATGGAGACATATGTGCTTGTTCATACGGTTATTTAATGGAGCTTTGGTACAACGATGTGTATCTGTGGTTCCAAATGTAGATTGATTTTACAGCATTGCAGTGCTTTGCAAAAGTATTTACATCCATTGAACTTTTTTATTTTTGCATTTTGTCGCTTTACAACCATAAACTTTGATGTATTTTACAGAGATTTGATGTACTAGACCAACATAAACTGGTGCAAATTGTGAAATGAAAAGAAAATCTATAATTTTATCTTTTTTCTACAAATAAAAATTTGAATAGTGTGACTTGCATTCAACCCCCTTTAATCTAATATGTGTGACATCAATCACACATATTAGACATCAGTCACATATTAGTGACTGATGTGACACTTAAGTCTCCAGTTGTTCCTTTGTCCATAAGCAACAATACATTTCTTTGGACAACAATATCTTGTACAAAGCAATGTACTGCTTTCAGATGTCACCTGATTTGTAAATAAACTCCACATTTTCATAACTTAATCTGATTATAACACAGGAATAGGTTATAAATAAAGTTTGTCAGAGAACATTAGTGAACAAAGAGCATTAGGAAGTCCAAAGGGCTCAGCAAGAAGTAGTGTTAGGTTATAAAACATTTAACCAAGCTTTAAATATCACATGATGCACTGTTTAGTTCGCCATCATAAAATTAGAAAAGTACAGCACCACTGTAAATCTACCAAGATATGGGTGTCCATGTTAACTGGTAGGCCAGAAAAGAACATAAATCTAAGACGCAGTCAAGAGGACCAAGGCAACTCTAAAAATCTATCCTTAATGGAGGAGTGTCAAGAAGAAAACAATTGCTGAAACAAAGAAATGAGAACACATCTGTGGTAAAAGGTGCTCTGGTTCGATGTGACCAAAATTAAACGTTTTTAGCATATTACCTTTTACTTCACAGCTATTCACCACTTGTTGGGCTGTCCCTTAAAATCCAAATTAAATATCTGGACGTTTGTGCTTGTGACTCGGCAAAATGAAGAAAAAAAAAGTTCAAAGTGCGAGAATACTTCTGAAAGACACTGTGTGTAGAAAAGTTTATTATTATTGTTGTACTTGTTGTGTAGATCTATCTGGTGGAAATTTTGTAAAGAACAAAAATATGAGTATTAGCTCTTGCCAACTTCATACTGACACATGTAGGGAAAGCTGAGTGCCGTGTCCAAAACTGAAATATGTACATCTGGGATGAAAGCAAAGTTTATCCAAAGAAGTGCTAAATCTTCCGGAGCACTATTCTTTTTTTTTTCTCCCCTCCTTTTGTGTAAATAGATTCTGTGCTCCAAATAAAGCTCATCAACCAGAACAAAAAAAGAAAAAACTGTATGTAAAATAAAGCTGTAATGGTTTCTATTTGTGCGTGTTGTTTGTCCAGCTCCATAAACCCTGATTAGTTCTTAGGTGATTAGCAACAATGCTAATCACCTAAGAACTGCTGGGACAGTCCAGAGTTAGCTTGAGAAACAAACATGCTTCTGTGTTATCTAGTGGTGTCATAAAGTGCTTGATAGCCTACCACATTTAATAATCAACTAATGTAAATTCCTAGAAAAAAAATATGATTAGTCATTGTACATTTCAACAGCTTTCGATATTAAATGTTAAATATGTAAAATGTTGATTCATAAAACTGTGGCTCCTAAAGCTGTTCAGCTTCTGATTTGTGACCATGGCTTCTGGTTGAGAATTTGTTTCCACTATGGTCAATTGAGCAGGAGTGAAATAATGTAAACATGTGATACATTTGTCAGATCTTTTTTTTTTTTTTTAAGTATTGTTAGTATTTGTCTTTATGTGTTCAATGTAGATGTGATTTATAATTATTTAACTGAATTTCCAAAGAACTCTAGTTTATAAACTTGCTGATTTGGGATCCCAGTTTTAGCTGCCACCCTCAGTGCTGGATTTAAAAGAATATGAGCCCTGGGCTAGAGCCAGTTTTACCTCATCTCTACCAGTCTATGTATGCAACAGATTGAAAGGTACGCATCAACTTAGTGGTTTTCATGCCTTTTATAGCAGTATACTTTCTTGTGAATTCATCTTTGTTTTTGTACTTTCTTAAAATGTCTTCGTACTCTGGCATGCTGCTGGGCATAGCAGAGATCCCATAAAAGCAGACTATTAGATGTGTTCTGACTTTGGGATGTTTTCTCCTTTTCTTCTCTGTTAATACTATGGAAAAAAAAATGGAAAAAAAAGACGACCCAAACAAAACTTAATAGAATTATTTCTAGAACCCATAAAAATAACAAATGCAAAATATTACACTAACCACCCCAGGCCTGTGTGTGGTGACAATGCACAGTCACTGACACAGTTTGGGTGTCAGATATCATTCTCAAATAATTTAAAATGTTTCAGATTATATACATAAAAATCTCAGAGATTTGGGCTTTTTAACCTTGTATTATACTTCTTTAGCCACACATTAGTTCTATGAATACATGTATTTTTTGATCCCCAGGTTTCTGCCCTTGGAAAGCCCTTGCTTAAAGTCCGGCCCTGCGCAAAGAAACTTGACCAGACATCCTGATCAGTGACCTTTTCACCCTTTTAAGCCCTTATTATGCAAGAAAGGTAAAAGAAAGGAAGCATTTTAAAGCTAGTCTGTTTATTGGTGGAGTGAATATTTTGCTCTTCAGTAATAACAACCGTTTTTTTGCATCAGTAGACATATGACAGTGTTCCCTCCTTGTTCACAGCAGAAAAGTCTATGCAAATACATACTGCATTTAAATTTGCAAAAATAAAAACGAATCACAGTACGGTAGAGAATGGGCATGAATTATACACACAGAAGAAAGCTGTGGTTGGTAAAGAGGAATAAAAGTCAAAAAAAGAAAAGGACCCAACTGCCAACAGAAAAAGAGAGGAAACACTGATGGATCTTTAGTTAGTCTGATGCCTTGTAAGACGAACAAATTATCCATCACAGCTGGTTTTCTTGACTCAACCGGCTCCTGATTACTTCATATTGGCCACAAAGTCCTCGCCCTTCTTGATGGAAGCCTTCAGCTCCCCCATGGCGTCGGCCACCAGCTTCTCCTCAAACGCAGACAGCTTGCCCAGCCCCAGGTTCTTCTCGATGCCATTCTTGCCGAGCAGCAGCGGCGTGGAGAAGTACTTGCACTCCGTCTCCTCAGATCTGACGAAGGCGCACTCGACCACGCCCTCCTTCCCGTTCATGGCGTCCAGGACGGAAAAGGTGAAGCGGGCACCTGCGTACGCCATGGACAGGGTGGCGGACCCCGCCCCCGCCTTGGCTTTCACCACCTCCGTACCGGCCTCCTGGATCCTCTCGGTCAGGGCGGTGAGCTGGTCGGAAGGAAACTCGACCTTAGGGGTGCACTGGGAGATCAGGGGGATAATGGTCTTCCCAGCGTGACCGCCAATCACCGGGACGTTGACCCGAGCCGGGTCCAAGCCTTTGAGCTCCGCCACAAACGTGTTGGCTCTGACAATGTCCAAGGTGGTGACCCCGAACACCCTGTTGGGGTTATACACGCCGTGCTTCTTCATCACCTCCGACGTAATGGGTATGGTGGAGTTCACGGGGTTGGCAATGATGCAGATCATGGCCTCGGGGCAGTTGCGTGCGCAAGCGTCCGCCAGGTTAGCTACGATGGTGGCGTTGGTGTTGAACAGGTCGTCTCGGGTCATACCGGGTTTCCTCGGCACGCCGGCGGGGATAACCACCACTTCGCAGCCCTTCAGAGCGGCGCCCAGCTGGTCGGGGCCTATGTAGCCGCTCACCTGGGCCCTGGTCTCGATGTGGCTGAGGTCAGCGGCCACCCCGGGCGTGTGGGCAATATCGTAAAGGGAGAGCTGGCTCACCAAGGGGCTGTTCTTCAGCAGCAGGGAGAGCGGCTGGCCTATGCCGCCAGAAGCGCCCAGCACCGCCACCTTGGCGTGGTTCTGCGAGGAGGTGGACAGGCTCCGAGCCAGGCCGACGGTGGGTCTCACTGCACGGGAAAACATCTTACTTTCGGTTCTTCTTTGAGGTTAGTTTGGGGAAAATAAGAATAGTCGACGAGCCGCTCTCCTCTGTGACACCAACGTCCTCTAGCAACGAGCGAACAGGAACACTCCGGTTTCTTCTTCTCGTTGTTGTTGAGCGGCGGTCGGCGTCGACATTAATGGCGCACTACTGCCATCTACTGTTTGGGAGTGTGGATCAGATCGCTCACACAGTGCCCTGCAAAAGAATTTATAACATGTTACTTTCCAAAACTGATGTCAGTAAGGTAAAAAATGATTTGATATATAATAATAAAAAAAATTGTCACTTTGCAACCATATTCTTCAATAGGCTATCATTTATTGAGATTTATGTTTGAGCTTAATACAAATTAATGCATGAATTGCTTTCTAAAATAAAATTGCATGTTAAAATCTGAAAATTGCAGCTAGCATGCGTATTATAATTTGATATCCCTAGTTAGGATTCAGTTCAATCAATTTACTTTCATTATGAGCAAAAAAGCAGTTAATGTATCTTGTTTAGCTGTTCTGGAAGACCAAATTTGAAACTTTTTAATTTCACACACAATGTCCCGCATTGTGTGTGAAGGAAATACTAATGTTAAACATCACCCTGAACACACTGACCATAGCAGCATCATGCTCTGAGCAGACTGTTCTTTAGCGAGGATGGGGGAGCTGGTCAGAGTTACCAGGAAGATGAATGGAGGTTCACTGTAGGACACAAATATAAAACATAAAGAACATAAACATGGTTTAGATCAAGGTATGCTCATGGGTTAGCATAAGCTAGCCAAAGCCCAGACCTAAATCCAATTGAGAATCTGTGGCAAGACTTGACAAATGACATTCACATGTGCTCTTTGTCCAATATTGATAGAGTTTAAGCTCTTTTACAGTATTGACAAGAATATGTTTGAAGCCATGTATCCCTTTCTTATTATTTCACATCCATGCATTACTTCATTTCAAGCATGCCTGTGTCCAACCTTTTATGTATATCCACTGTATGTGAAACTATGTCTTACATTTTTCAGTGGTTTTTCATGTTCTTAATGACTAAGAAATGAGCAGAAGTTTTATTTATAGCAAGGTTGTAAAAAAATAAGTTTGTTTTGTTACTGTGCTTCCAAGAACTATCAGTAAATGCAAGCCCTTCTTCATCTTCATTGTTGCACGATTTTGTAAAGTCTTATATCTGTGCTAAAAACTAACTGGACATTTGTAGCTCTTTAACAAATAGGTACAAAATGTTAAATGTTTGAAGCTTTAAACAGGTTTCCCTCTAGTATTGCCCTTTTAATTGATTCCATCCATCCTCCCATCAACTCTGACCAGCATCCCTGTTCCTCCTGAAGTACAACACAGCATGTTGCTGCCACTTCCATGTTTCACAGTAAGGATGGTGTGCTTAGAGTGCATTACTTTTCTGCAGCACATTGCATCTTGGTCAAAAGGTTTAGTGTTCACATTTGATCAGAACACCTTCTTCCACATGTCTGCTGTGACCCCACCACAAGTCAAATGCTTTTCTTTTTGCCATTCTTTTAGAAAAGTGATTCTCTGCAGGTCTGTCAAGAGTTTTCATGTTAATGAGAGTTATCTTTGAATAACTTGATACTTTCTATGCGTCTTTCATGTTTTCTACAGCTAAGAAAAAAAAATGAAGCTTCACCTGCATGAAAAAAATCTCAGCATTCTTACCCGAAGCAAGTCTAGTGATTTTCCCCAACTTCAACAGGTCATGTCTCTCTGTAATTGATATGAATGCTGTCTCCTTTGCACTCTAGTCCATTTCTGATTCCACTGTTGATGGTCTTTCCTGTTTCCTGTATTTAGAACCTGTTTTGTTAGAATACCTAGTTTGTTAATTCTCACAGAACCCAGAGTAATTCAATCTTACCTATTTGTTTTATTATTCCGAGTTATTTTTGTTTGTTTTTAGTAAATGTATTCTATTTATTTTTGCTTTATTTTCCATTAAGTTGCTATAAAAAAAAAATCAGTATTTTTTTATTTTATATTTCCTTTAAAAAAAAGAACCCTCTTTTTTCATGCATCGTCTCGTGTGATTGGACCATATGAATTGGACGTCCAGTGACGTAAGGTCGCTCGGCTACGTTGTGTCGTTTATCACAGCTTCTCTGAGAGGAAAACAAAGCCAGTTAACATTGGAAGTCGATGTACTTGCGTTTCGTACGGCTCTGATACGACGAGTTTCGACCGTGAAGAAGCCCAGTAGAAAGAAATTTAAAGATATGGTGGGTAGTTAATCGTTGTGGTGTCTTGTGTTTTCCCCTCTCCTGTTTATATCGTCCTGCTGGAAGAAGGTAGCGCCGTCAAATGAGATCCGTCTATTTACTGGAGGCTGACCACTTAGCCCAGATAGCTTTGGCTAGCTACAGCAGGTTTTACTGAAATGAAGAGTTTTACCGCTCTTGAACCCTACATTGTGACCTCTGTTTAAACTTCTCAGGGTTAAACAGAACATGACACGGTGTTGCGCAGCTGTTATTTGTTGGCTAAACATCCTTTCTTTTCAAATTGCCCGCAATATAGTGTTAAATGTATATGTTAAAACAAACTCCGTTATTATTTCAATCACATGCCCCGTCATAAGGACAGCTGAGATTAAGTTAGCAAAAAGCGGCACAGTTCCCTTATTGTCGCCTGTAAACAGAGCATCCCTTTGTTCCCCTACAGTACCTTCTCATGTTACACACAGCTTAATGTGTTAACGTGAACTTTAAGTTTTTCATTGTAAATGCAAGAATAAGAATCCACCTCTTTACCTCGTAGGGTAAAAGACAAAAAAAAAAAAAAAAACACACACACAATAAGTAGCTTGATATCACGTTCTAGTTTGTTAAAGTTTCATCTGACTGTTTTGTTTTTCATTTATTTTGTTTCTCCAGTGGGTGGTTTGAAGGTTCAGAAGCTCTCCCGATGATTCATCTGCATTGACAACTTTAGGTAAGTGTTAAAAATCATGTGTGCAAAAGCGAGGCACATGTTACCATAATCCTCGTGTTACATCACAACAAACACTAAATTTATTTTTGTGCTAGGTCAATGGAAAGTAGTATGAAATTGTGGAGTACATAGAAAATGACATGGATTTCTTCTTCTGTTTTTTTTATACATATAACTAGGAATATGATACCCTGATACTTCAAAAAAAAGATTTTATGAAGCAAATTTCCTTCAGAGCCCAACTAGTTGTACAGTCCACAAATTCAGTCTTTGTACATCTTATGTCTTACGATCATAAGACGTGCAAGTTGCCACAAGCCATGTTGGAGATTTGGCAAACGTGTGGAAGAAAGTACTTTAGTCAGACTAGACCATGGTTCTAACTTTTTGACCTACAGGCAAAAAAAATTGTCATGAAGAACCGGCATTGGAGATTACCTTGAGCACACTGTCCCCGTAGTGATAGTAGGTTGTGGCAGAAGTTTGTTTGCATGATAAGTTATTAAACTTGTCATTATCAATTATCAGTCTTGTTGATCATGACTCGTGTGAAGAGAGAAAAGTGTTTCTTTTGTAGCTTTTCGAAATACAAAAATTTCAATACAGGAAAAAAAATCAACCCTTTGTAGTGCAAAAACATTTTATTGAAATTGCCATGTTTAGATTTAGCAAATACATTTTTTATCATTTCAATTGGCGCAATTTTACTGTCAATGGAAATGCAGCTGTGGCAGTGTATGTAAACATCTGGTTTCTGGTGGGGAACTTAATCGTCTCCTGTTCTGCAGCGCTTGATAAGGATGGCTAGCTGTGGCGAGGTGGACCACTCCGTGAGCTCGCTCCCATCCAGTAAGAAGGGCAGTGGCGGTGGAGGCGGCGGTAGCGGAAGCGGCACCGAATCGTCCTGCTCCGACTCAAACGGCTCTTCCCCCGCCCTGTCCGTGCCGGAGTGCGCCATCTGTCTGCAGAGCTGCGTCCACCCCGTCCAGTTGCCGTGCCATCACGTCTTCTGCTTCCTGTGCGTCAAGGGCGCTTCCTGGCAGAGCAAACGCTGCGCCCTCTGCAGGCAGGAAGTGCCGGACGACTTCCTGGAAAGGCCCACGCTCCTCTCTCCGGAGGAGCTGAAGGCGTCGGCGGGCGGCCGCAGCGGGGCGACGAGCGACCACGCCTGGTACTACGAGGGCCGCAACGGCTGGTGGCAGTACGACGAGAGGACGAGCCGGGAGCTGGAGGACGCCTTCTCCAAGGGGAAGAAGACGGCCGAGATGCTGATTGCCGGCTTCCTGTACGTCGCCGACCTGGAGAACATGGTGCAGTACCGGCGCAACGAGCACGGCCGCCGGCGCAAGATGAAAAGAGACGTTATCGATATTCCCAAGAAGGGCGTGGCCGGGCTGCGGTTGGACGCTGACGCCGTCGCCGGGGCGCTGAGCTCGGCGGGTCGGGAGAACTCTGCAGATGGTGCTGACACCACGACGGCAGGCGCTCTGCCGCAGGCTGCCGGCGTCCTCACCGCCGCTCCGGCCCCCTCCGCTGCCGCCCAGTCCCCCCCGTCTCTTGGGGCCCAACCGGGGCCCGGTACCAGCCCCACGGTGGAGGACTCTCTCTCCCAGCTGCAGATCAGTCCCAGGTCAGCCCCGCCTCACGACCGGTCAGAGGGCGGTGAGGGGGAGGGACAGGATGACGACCAGGAAGACACATCCCCCTCCAGGTCCTCAGACCCTCACACCTCCGTGGAGGAGTCCGCCTCCGGAGACTGGAGCGACGACGAAGAGGAGGAGGAGGAAGAAGAAGAAGAAGAGGGGGGAGACGGCGACCACGCGGAGCCTTGGGAGGACTGGCCGCGCAGACGGAGACCACCCCCGGAGGACAGGGTGCCCCCCCGTGCTGCGTCGGCATCTCCCGCTCCGTCTTCCCACAGCAGTGGGAGGTCCAGGATGCCAGACGGCCAGTGTACAGTGACTGAGGTGTGAATCCACTCCATTTAATTTATGCTGCAGTTTGCTCAGACGCAGATCTGAGGTGGTAGAAGTGAGGCATGTCACGCTCACACACAAACAGCTCCGCAGTTCTTTTCTAGCGTTTTCTGTCTATTGGTTTGGATTTGTTTTCTCAACGCCACCAGTCAGCCGCTCATGCCCTCAAACTGAGACAGAGACGACGTGGTTGGGATGTAAATGATCTTACAAGTTTATATTTAACACATCATCATCATGAGAGGTTAAAGACTTCCTGTCAGTTGTCTGCGTTACTTTAATTTGATGCCTATAGATTGTATTCTGTTTAGGTTTCAAAAAACGTTGAAGCTACACTGTGAACTTTACTCACAAACCCGTTTTGCCCAAATCTAAGCCTGGTTTTCATCTACAATCCAGAACCCTGAAGGCTTCTGTGAGGCCGAGTCAGAGAGCGGTCATCTTCATAAATGACTGCTTTGGGATCATCTAACCGTTTGGCTGACGCAGAAATGTCACCTGACTCGACCTCCATTGCACTGAATTCAATCAACTTGATCCTAGTTTCTAACCCAGTCAGCTGCTTTCTCTGGGCCGATAATTCAACAGTTAACTGAGCTAATGTTCCTTTAAGGAGAAACCTCGTCTGGTTTTATCTACAGACACAGATAGAAAACTAAAAAAACAAAATCCCATCATGCTTCTAAAGCTACTTTGATGTTTAAATTACTTGCTTAATATTTAACAATGCAGATTTAGGAGGCAGGTAAATGTGTGGCTGCCTTGTGATTTATTTTTATTTCAGATTAGTTCATTGAAACCCAAACTTATCGTAAAGATTGATGTGTATTTGAAATGAATGTAAGCATTAGAAGTTGTGATTATTTGTTTTATTGGTGCCCAGCCTTAAGGAATTGGCATTTTAATGTGAAATATTGGTGTTTGTTTTTTTGTGTGTGTTTTATTTTATTTTATTTTATTTTTTACTTTAAAGCAGCTCTGTTACTGTCCCCAAGATCCCTGACTGATCAATTCTCAAGTGTGCCCAAAGTTTTGTGATTTGTCGTTTATTTGAAAAGTTTTATTTGAACACTACTGTCTGGTTGAGAGGATTTGGAGAGCTGATGGGTTTTAATTATCTCCATTTCTTATGGCGGTTAAATGTATGTCAGAGGACATAAAATAACAAAAACAAGCTCTAGTTTCTGTCCATCCTGGAGAAATTTCAAGTGATGTTATTTTTCTATTAAATCATCTTTTTTTTTGACTTTCCATTCTGGAGAATAAAGTTTGTGTAACTGTTTTGGCTTCAGACTTTTGTTACATGGTTTGTAATTTAAGAATAAACTTTTCATCATTCCATCATGCTAAAAACATTTGTGGTCATTCAAGTATTTATCTTACTGATGTAATGAAATGTATTTTATTGCAGAGATAACAGGATCTGATATTTCACTCGTCTGACAAAAAACAGCTAACTGGTCTAGTTTAGGGCTCGGTAAACTTTTGAAATTATGTAATGGTATTCAAAGCTTTAAATGGAGATTAATGCGTTAAACCGTAAAGCAAACTTGTCTTGTAATTATAAAAGATGGAAATCAACCAGTCTGATTCAGCAAGCTTACTAATTATACCTTTAGCAACTTGGATCCAAATTTAATATGCAGAACCAGCAAACTGAGTCAGAACCAAGAGCCTTCTGGGATCCTTTACTGTCTTCCAGATTTAAATGAATGAAATCCAAACTTTTCCCTCAGGACTAAATCAGCTCAAAGCCTTTAGACTCCAGAGAAGTTGATCGTAGAGGTGGGCAGGTTGGGCGGTTATGGACTTAAAAGTTGATTTTGTGGCATTATAAGGAAAAATGACCCGAAACATTTTTTTAAGGTAACTGTACATTCTTGACTGCCTGACAGAAATAATAGGCCCACATACCCAAATGCTGCTCTTACAAAGACATTTCTAAACAGGCTCTTTTTCAGGACAACAGTTACGTAAAGTGTGAAGTACTCATGAAACAGTAAACGGTACAAAAATAATTAAGTTTTTGGGGTTATCCAACATTTAGAATTTATTGTCCAAATTCTTTATGAATTTTTTTTATTACGATTCCCATCCCTAATTGATTTCCTCTTGATGGAGACTAATAATCGGCTGATATTCTGGTCCTCGTAGAAGTTAAGCTTCTTCAGTAGTTAAGAGTTCATGTTTCGTTTCCATTTCTTTAAATAGAACATTAAAAAACAAGGAGCCTGATTACTAATTAGTTAAATAATTACTAATGAGCCCCAACAATTATGCAGTTTTGGTTGAAGTGTGAACATTCTGATTGTTGGCACAAATGTATAGCATTTCTATAAATCCATAAATCACAAAATAGCCCCCTTATATTATGCAATACAATAAAATTTAATTTTTTTTTTTTTTAATAAGAGTGATTCATTTTATGCGTGACACTGAAAAGTCTCTTGATGCGTTCATATAGTTTAAGTTCATCATTGCCACATTGTTCAGCTTTTCTGGGAGGATACTTCCATGGTGGGCTGCTATTCACCAGGGCTTTCTGTTCACCTTGTAGGCGTTTGGTATTCTGCTCACGCCGCGTTTTGAACGCTCTCTCTGGGACCTCCGCCAGGAAACGCGACCTCTGGAACGGCAGCACGAGATAAGGGTCTGCCGGCCGCCAGGGGTCCGTCCTGCTGCTGCAGTTTGAGCACATCTGTGGTTTTTGAGCACTGCTTGGATAGATCCGCGAATGAAAATTATTCACACACACACCACGTCTCTGGGATTTCACTTTGGCTCGTTGCAGAAATCGGATGATGCTCGGAGCTCAATCCAAACCCTGTGAGTTAAAAGGTTGCTCTGGTCTAATGTAGGAGGAATGATATGCAGACATCGATGATGTTTGTCACTCGGAATATCTTGCAAATGGCATACGCAAACAGATTTTCAAAAAAAAAAAAAATTAAACTCCCATTCTATATTATCCATTTAAACATGAATGGTGGAGAAACAACTTACCATTACAGGAAAACACTTTATCCGCTGTCATCGGTTGGTCATGCTAACTAGCCTTAGCATTCGCAACATGCTCACACATGGCAATGATTGACAGCACTAAGACCCGCCTCCACGCTCTGATTGGTTGTT
Organism: Poecilia mexicana; assembly: GCF_051168715.1. Lineage (NCBI taxonomy): Eukaryota > Metazoa > Chordata > Actinopteri > Cyprinodontiformes > Poeciliidae > Poecilia > Poecilia mexicana. Next base: position 24,091,238 of record NW_028263385.1, on the reverse strand, counting down.
TGAAGATAGCAATGGGACAAGGACAGAGCTCGATTTTTTTCACAGATTATCTGTCTCATACTATACCTTCATAACATGGTGACAGTTTCAACGAATATATAAAAAATATTTACTTTTTTTGTAAAAGTTACATACTGCAGATTTAAAATGGTTTCAGTGAACCAAAAGTTTGGAAACATCAAACACCAATCAGCCTCATCTCACTGAATCCGACCCAGAAGCAGCACACGCTGATCTTTGCTAATCTGGACAAATCTCAGGACGCTGGGGCCAAGTTATTTGTGCTTGGACTTGCTGGCCAAGGCTCGCAAATTAGCCGGAGCGCCCCACACCGTCCCAAACACCTCCTTCTCCGTCTGCAGAGCCTCCAGCAGGGGGAGTTCTCTTCCTGCCAGCACTACTTTTTTCACCGCCTGGATCACAGGGACTGGTCCTTCAGTGTAGCGGCGGAGCCAGTCTTCGGCCTGCTGCAGGTGGGTGCCGGCACTCGGGGCGTCCCCGTCGGCCTCCAGGACTCCGTCTGCCAGTCCGACGTCCAGGCCGCGTTCAGGGTCCACTTTCACGGCGCCGCCAAGCAACTTGAGAGCATTCTGGCTTCCAACGATGCGGACGAGTCGCGCAGCGCCGCCCCAGCCTGGAACCAGACCGATGTGTTTGTGGACAAACTGGATCACGCTGCCTGGTGCCATTAATCTGTGAGGAAGATTGTTATATTTAGGATACATTTTCATGAAAAAACAACAACAAAAAACATATTTCTTCTGTTTTTGCTTATTTTGTCATATTGAAATATTTCAGATCAATACTCAGATTTTATTCTTGCAGAGTAAAATAAAAATCAAGTTTTCAATCAATGATGAAATTTATTAAAGCTGCAGTATGTCACTTATAAAAAATGTTTATTGTTTTACATATTTGTTAAAACTATCATTATGTTGTGACATTATTATAGAAAACAGATCACCTGTGAAATTTGTGTCTCTCTGCCATCTGCAAAAATATCAGTCACAAACGACCACTCAGACCCAGGGGGAGGGTCTTAGTGCTGTCAATCACCCTCATGCAAGGGCATAAATAAATTATTTTTTATGTAGAAATCATATACCAGTCAATCAAGTTTATTTATATAGCACATTCCAGCAACAAGGGAGTTCAAAACATCATAAAAACAAAAACACAAAGTCATAAACACACAGTCAACAACTGAAACTTTACATTTTGCCAAGTGCTGAGGATGACACAAAACAACATTGGCCCTACTTCTTTCACTTTAGGTCAGCTTAATATGGACAGCTTTTTCCCCCTTACCAGATAAAAATAATCTCTTAAAAACTGGACTAAATTTTGTCTTGTGTTATCTTTGAATAATATTCAAACATGTCTGATGATCTGAAACATTTCAGTGTGACAAAAAAAAAGCAACAGAAGAAATGTGTATGGAGACGTACATGTAAAATGTAATGAATATATATGTTGGAATGCTATTGTGCCCTATTTATTCATTTCTAAATGAAAAAGCGTTTTCTTTGATATATTTGAAACAAACCAAAAGTGGAAGCTCTTTACCTAAAATCGCAGGCGGTGGTGAGTTCTGCGCCTCCTCCCAAGGCTCTGCCCTCCACCAGAGCAACAGAGACCAGGGGCAGCCTGCAATGAGAACACTACTCTGTCAGCACACATGAGAAACAGCGCCTTGAAGGAATCCCCACGGCATGACGCTGCCACCACCATGCATCACTGAATAGTAGCATTTAGCATTTAACTTAAACTGATGAAAATGGGCCAAATCTGTGGTGATTTGTAAGGTAGTAAAACATGCATTTGCTCTGCAACTCTGAAAATATTTCCTTCGAAGCTTAAGAATCGGCTAAAGATGAACCCGGACTATGCCCACTCTTAAATATTGTAATTGTTTTGAGTCAAATAAACAGTAAAATAAAATAAAAGATGTTTATTGCTTCATTTGCAGTTTGCAAAACTTGAGCGTTTACCTGAGTAGTCTTGTGAGAGCGTCCTGCATGAACATGCACATTTTCATCCCGTCCTATGAGGGAAGAACGGACTCATTCAGATGTGTCCAGATGGCCAAAACAAAGCAGCCGGTCAGAGGTACCTGGGGGCTGGATATTGCTCGGACTGCGTTGAGGTCGGACCCAGAGCAGAATGTCTCGGCAGCGCCCCGAACGACGAGGCCTTTGCCTTCAGTCCAGCTTTCCAGCTGGCTCACCTTCTCCTCCAGGTCCACCATCATGCTGCCTGGCAGGAGGAACAAAAGCCAAAACATCAGACTGGACCGTAAAGACTACGACTTGAAACAGCACACTAAACTAGGGCTGAAAAAAAAAAAATTGGATTATTGAAATGACTGTCATTTAATTTAGCAATCGATTAATTGTTAATTGGACTACAAAAATTGCCATTTTCTGAAAATTCAGAGCACTAATTGATTATGTACATTTTGCATATAATAAATACAACTTCTCACTCCTCAAGTGGCATAAGTATAGCTTCATCTGGTTCAATTATGTAAAAAATAATTACAGCAATCTCCTATTAAGCACCTTTTGCTATCCAATTATTATCAAGTAATTAAAAGAAAATCAACACATCAACCCTACACTGTATTGATAAGTTAAGCAGAATGTGCCTTTTTTACCTGATTAATCGATAGAATAACTGATAGATTAAACGATTTCCACCCAACATTTAAGTGATGGTACCGGAGAAGGCGTTCATGCGAGCGGGGTTGTTGATGGTCAGCACAGCGACGCCGGAGTCCTGCTTCAGCAGGTCGACGGAGCCTCCAGGGAAGGCCCGCAGCTTCTGTCTGGTCTCCTCCTGGTTGAAGCCATGGGTGCTGGAGTAAAGGCAGTGGCGGCGGCGGCTCGATGTCTGCAGCCTGAGGGGACAGAGAGGCGCCATTTAAACCCTCACTTGTCCCGCCAGAAACACGCTTCAAAGCTACATTCATTGACAACAAACTAACAAGGACAGGAGTGCGTGTTAGTTTGAGTGGTAGGCATGAGATGGCTATGAAAATCGCTGAATTGTAGCTTTTTCCTCCCCGGGGTAGAATGGATTTTCTGTACAAATTACGGGTTAAGAAGGTGAACAGCTGAGCTGGTTTACTTCATTACCTGGCCATGAAAACACAACAGCTGCTGCTGCTCCTCCTCAGGAGCTGTCTGTTCAGGGCGCAGAGGACCATGATGCTGCGTGATGACTGAAGAGGGAGAAAAAGTCGTTTACCTGCAGCATCACTTTCACAAAAACATCAAGTTGAAACAGGTGATATGAGCAATTAGATTTTTATTTGGGTTTTATATTATCGGTTTAAAATGTAGTGTATATAGGTTATGGTGGTTTACTCAGAGAAACTGATGCTAATGTACGATAATGTTTGCATTTTTAATTCTGAAAAATGCTAAAAATGCCGTTTTTACTCTCCTTTAAATTAATGGGTATCACAGAGATTTGTGTTTCACCTTTCACACAAAAGACAGAACACTGAGGTTTGTGGTTGTAACTCGGCAATAGGTGAAGGCATTCACACAAGTGATGAGAGAGAAGTGAACCGATAAATACTTTTAAAATTTGAATGTAGCAAAAAGAATCGCATAGAAATTATCCACAATGTAACTACACAGTCAAACAAAGGGTACAGAGGAAAACCGAGGCCACCCAAATAATAATTACGTAAATTCTCCGCACCAACCTTGTACAGCCGTGTGGTGTCGCCGTTAAATCTGCACCACCAGGAACAAGAGTTAGAGGGAAACAAGGCCCGCTTGGGCGCCGGTGTATTTAGTTTTCAAATTCCGCCACACGATGGCGCCCCACAGCGGATTTTAAATCACTCTTGCGGAAGTAAAATCAAAATGACCTCTGTTTTTTTAAATTTGTTTTACAAATAAAAGCCTGGAGTGGTATTCACCTAACACGAGTTAATACTTTTACCTGTGGTTTTGTAACACAATTAAAATTCTCTTCATCTGACAAGAGAGTTAACTGTCTTCCACGTTCTCTGTTCCTGATAAGATAATTTGTTTTTTCTCCTGAGCTACAGAACAGTGGGCCTCTTTGGTCTTTCACATGAACATTGAGTATATAATATATCATCTAAGGAGAAGTCACTTCTTTTCACAGCAAGTAATTTGTTGGTAAGTCTTTAACCAACAATTTAACATTCTTTGCGTATAAGAAAGTAGATTTTATATGGGCAAAAATCAACCAGATTGTTTGGAAATGACAAAAAAAAGTGAAAATGAGTGGGAAACATGTCTGCCTCCTGTGTTCTGATTTATGTCTTCTGATGCATAAATCTTTTCCTTCCATCCACACTTCCTCTGTTGCTTTTTAAAAACCCTCATAAATCACAGACAAGTAAAGTAAAAAAAAAAAAAAAAAAAAAAAAAAGCTTTTTCTTTACTTTTTGGCACTCAAATAACTCTGCATAACTTCTATTACATTTAATGTTGTGTTTGGGGAGTGCGGGGGTGAAGGTGCACTATTTCTGCAGTGCAAACATAAAAGGTAATCAACAAGGTGTCTTTGCATTGTATCCAAGGCTACAACAGGGTGAGCTCTGTTTGACAGTCAACACGTCTCTGGTCTATTTAAAAGTGGGGAAGGAATTCAGAAAGGTTAGTTGGGATGTTCCCAGACGGGCTGTCTCCCCTTCCGATTCTAGACATTCAGCTCAGACATCTAGCCTGCAACGCATTTATGCGTATTATTCCGCTAGATGCTGAAACTTTAGGATCCAGTGGCATTGTGATGTCTGCATGATGCACAGTCTGTACAAGCCGCATTGGAGATGGGCGGGACAGACTGACAGACTTTCCTGTGTCTAACTGCGGCTTGGATTTCAGTGCTGCAGCTGCAGACTGATAATTCAGCTGCTAATGGAGGCCTGTCTGAGACTGCAGCTTGGCAAAGTGGAAGATACAGAGGAAGAGCTACACATGCATGCCCAAGTGCTGCCCCATGTACGACCGTATGTGACTGCGAGTGCGTTGTACGCGGTCAGTAAAGTGATGCACAATGTGCCGATCAATAAGGAGCTGTCCTCCACAGGAAGTGTGGGAATGTGCTGCAGTCAGCCTGGTTTTAAAAGCAGCTCTGAGATGAGATACGTCACGCACATTGAGAACTTAGTTTATTTACCTAAGGCAAAATCACCTCAAAAATATATTTAAAAAAATTCTAATTTTTTACTGTGGCGCAGTCAGTAGAACTGCTATCTTGCTGCAAGAAGGCCTCGTTTCAACAGAGCATCTCTGAACATGCAATTTCCTTTAGACTGGTTTCACTGCAGCTTCGTAAATGGAAAAGCCAAGATAGACCTGAATGCATAGGGAATGGATCAATTTATGAATGAGACTGCATCTTTTGAATTATTGATAGCCAAATTAAATGGCTAACAAGAATAATACAAGCTTGTCTGGAGTCTGTTCTTTTTCTATATAAAAGAAGTATAGTTTTTGTGGAGTATACAGAAATTATATGATTATGTGAATTTATGATCATATATGTTGTGTGTGATCTTTAAAAATCAAATGAACATTTAAATATATATATAAAAACTGAGCAAATCCAAGATAGTGGAACAAGAGACTGACATTGTGGATGTGCAGATTAAAATTGCTGCAGCAGTGGGATGCTATTCTCATTATAGACAAATATCTATTAAAAACATTTCCACCTTGTTGAATTTATGTCATTTATTAAGGTAGTTCTAAAGACAAAAACTGACTTTAAGTTGTACCTAAAAAAGAAGTGGCTGGTTAGTGTACAAGGTTTTTTTTTTCAAAATAAACTATGAGCCACAAGGTGGTTCTAGTTTAGAGCAAAACCACTGTCCAGTTGCCAGGAAGCATATAGCGACGCTACCAAGCCATCTTGGAAAAGTGAAATCCGTACTTTTACTGTCACCGGTATGACTGTGATCAGCTGGACAAACACTGCTGACCCCACAGATTAAAAACAGGAATAGTGGCACGGTTTATTATTCCAACAGCAAAAATGATCCTGCAGTAGCGTTTGCTTCCACGCTGTGTCTAGAAAATAAGCCACCGCTGTCACTCTGCTGGGCTGATCAAACGCAGATCGCTGCAGAAATTCTTTCCAGTGCTGTGATTTTAAGCAGCTCTAGCCTGGAGGCAGTCAGCGCTGGTTATATAATGGTCGCTCCATCTGGAGACCTCCAGACAACCAGCACAGGTCTTTACCGGGAATTAACCCTCTTTCCCAACCTTGACACAGAAAAGCAGGATGAGACATTGGGCGCGGAGCTCGGGCGAGCTTCAGGAGAGAATGAAAATATTTATATATCTATCGGGAGAGGGGTAAGATTTCTGGCTCCACAACACTGCCACACCTGCTATTTCCATCAGCAAAGGGTGCCAGGTTTCAGGGTGAGAGGCGGGGTTGGGTGTCTGTCCCACTCAGGGTAGCGTGTCTCTTTAAATTTATCAACAGTCCTGGAAAAGATGTAATAAAGAAAGCCAAGTGATGATTTATCAGATCAAATGTTAGGCTTTTTTCCACATTTCAGTTTGTCTGATCAGTGTGCAGATATTACTTAGAGGAGGAGATCAGGGTGTCAGCAAAGACATCTGCAAGTTGGTAAAAAAAAAAAAAAAAAAGCAAAGGAAGCCAGACAGTTGTTTGGTTCTGGTTGGTCGGCTGCAGTGTCGCATACAAATCAAATGAGTTTAAAGTGAATATTTATGTGAAAGCTGCAAAGTTTAAGAGTGAGATAGCAGTGCACCTCTGCCAAGGGACAATCAGCGTAGCATGGTAGACCTCAAGTGACATTAGGAATTAAAACTCAGGCTATTGATTATCACACTTTTAGGTAAAACTACAAAACATTACATAACAACTTAGCATCTTCTCTAAGCATCCCAAACTCCTTCTACTTCCTCCATATTGCAACCACAAGCTTTTATATAGGCAGACATCAGTTTCTAGATGACTCCAAATATCTGCAGCAGTCACTGCAATGAAAGGTGGGATTACAAATGTTCACTCAAGCCACACTTTTCAGATCTTTATTTTGTGTTCTTAAGGTGAAAACCACAAATCAGTTTTTTTTTCCCAAGTTCCCAGCTACGTCCTACTTTATTTCAGTCTTCTGCTTAAAATCCCAAATAAAATAACATGCATTAAAGTTTTGTGGTTTTAACATGACAAAATGTGAAAAACGTCAAACTGAGGCATTATTGGAATATTGTTTATTATACAAAACCAACAGCAAAGGCATCGTGTTTCACCACCTTTCAGCCATAAAAAAACACTACCTAGCAAAGTAACTTCCTCAAACATGAGTATTTAGTTAGAGTAAAAAAAGGCATTCCTATCTCTTTTTTGGAGCATGTTATGCAAAAAAAAAAACAAAACAAAAAAACAGACTTGTAAATACAGTTTACACACAAACCTTAAAAAAATGTTAGCTATGGCAAAAAAAGATGTATTTTATTCCAAACAATGCACTTAAAAATCAAGAAAATGCACAAGAAACCAGCCTTTGGTACATATTATAAAAAGTCGATTTTTATGCAGCTTTTCCTAAAAGTAAATGTTTTTTGTTTTTGCTTCACAATAATAAACATAAAGTCAAACTTCAATGAAAAACAAAATATTCTGGTTACAGTCAAGGTACAGTCCAGTCATGTGCTGCAGGGTTACTTTATGGTAGGGATGTCATGCGTGGAGAAATCTTTGCTCCCCCTCTCCATGTCTGAGCTGAACGTACTGATGCATACATTTTAATTGAAACTACAGTTTTTTTTTTTCAGGTTGTAAATCCAGTCTGTAGCAGAGATAAATTAGTTAAAAGCTGTTATTAGTAGATTTGTAAAGCTACGCTAGTGGTCAACGCTGGAATCCAGACCTGAGCAGATTATTCATTAGATGCTGTCCGTTACGCCTGGCAGGTTCACTTGGGCCATAATGTCGATACTTGTAGCTGTTTGGAGTTATTCACCTTCCTTCATCAGGTATGTTCCACAGGATGCCACAAACACAGTTTGTCGTTGAGTACATTCGGAATAAATTTTCTGTCCTTCGTATTGATTTGGTGTATACAAGAGGAAAAAAGAAAAAAAAAAGAGAGAGGATAAAATGTTCGGAGTTCGTCAGTGAAGGCTTCTGGTTGGTTCTGAAAACACAACAACCTGGAGTTTCAAATGATGACGGTCTCTATGTGAAAGCCGTGTGTGTAAGTGAAGGAGGAAGAGTGTTTCTGGAGGGGAAAGGAAGCAGGGATGACGGGCGTGGTGCATGGAGAGGACGAGGGAGAGGAGGACGAAGTGGGGGAGCGGCTGGCCCATCTGGAGGGGAGGCGACGGTTGGCAGGACGGGCGGGCCTCGAAAAGTTCTTGTGGACGGAGGGAGGCGTGACCGAGGACTCTTCGTCTTCCTGTAGAGAGGCAGCAGAGTTAGCATTTAGGATTATCCCGCTGTTCCGTCTGCATCCAAGCTGACGCACTCAGTTACTTAACATCGTTTCACGTGTTCCAGCGGTTGTCTTCTTGAGCCTGGGGAAAATAACGGGCATATTTCAAACAGGAACCCTAAACACATCGCCACGCTCCTGCGTAAAGGTCACACAAGTAACTCTGATTGATTTCATCCCTAAGGGGGGGGGGGGGAGCATTTGAAGTCAAGATAGCCGACATGTGAGGCACTTTTTCCCCTCGCCAACTCTTCTGAATCACCAGCGTTTAATCTCTGACAGTTCCACTAATGTGGTCCTCCCCATTTCGTTCTTTTCATGAGGTTCTCGAAGTTGCCTTCATAATGACTCCCACAACATCTTTAAGATTAGCATGACTTTAAAGCAACGTAATTACTTCAGCATTCTCATTTTGTGGTCTGCCAAGGCCAGTTAGTCAGCCGGCTTCTTGCAGATACTTCAGTAATTACCACACAACGGCCAGAAATCACCGGGGCCTTCTGGAAGGACTTAGAGTCCAACATCAGGCTGGTGCGGGCTGCCGGTCCCCTGCCTGTTTCACTGTCAGCTCCTCGGGAGCCTTTCAGCAATGGAGTGGCCCAGAAGCCCAGATTATAATGGAGGCTCTGGCCTGCTTTTATCTCTTAGCACATACCAGAAATAAACAACATTCCCACAAGAGCTGGCCTCTGTCAAGGGCAATTACTTACTGTTTAACAAAGTGTTGGAACAGAAAGCAACGCACAAGATCCTCCAGGTCCACTGACACAGCAAGCTTTGAGGATACAGCCTCACCGAACCGTGAAATATACAGTGATCAGGCATAACGTTATGACCACTGATAGGAAGGTTCAAGACATATCGCCATATCACATATTGAAGTAAAATCTAAAACTTTTTTCATATCGGATCCAATTTCCAATTTTAATCTTTTTTTTTCTGCTTTCTTCTCTGAAGTAGAAATTGCAAATAAATATTTAGTAATAGTGGTTTTCATTTCAAAGATTCTATCTCGCATTTCAAGCATGGTCGCACTTTACAGGACAGAATCTGCTGCTGGCATGTTGGTGCTGGCGACCGCAGCACACCTTCAGGCGTCTGCTGGAGTTCATGCCTTGATGGGTCATGGCTACAAAACGGGGCGGAGGCAACTAAGGCTGAAACGATTAATCGTGATTAATCGATTATTGAAACTAATTTAGTAGTTGATTAATTTTTAACTGGAGTATGCAGTCTCAAAAAAGGCCATTTGTTGAAAGAACGTACTCAGAGCAGTAATTAAGCCTAAATGGTACAAAACAATTGACATTTTGCATTTATGATTTTAAATAAAAACTTTCCTCATCTGTAAATATGTTCTAGCCAGAACTCCTCAGGTGGCAATTTCATCTTAATCTGGTTCAAATTCTGTTAAATAAATCTCATATAAGGCATCTTTTGCAATCCAATTAATTGGTTCATCCAAAAAAGTGACACATTAGCTCTTCATGGTGTTGGTAAATCAAGTAGAACGAGCTGAGCTTTTCACATGTTAGAAGTATTTTGTCTCCTGCAGATGATCAAGCTTATACAAAAGGAATACCAGGTTATTGCATATTTAGGCAATAAAATGTTCCTTTTCATACGAAAGCGGAATTTAATTATTTGTTTATTTGCATCTTTTAATGCATTTCCAATGTATAAAAAAGTTTTAAATGAAAAATCTGCAGAATGTGCCAGTTTTTATAATCTGATTAATCGATTAATCGCCAGAATAGTTGATCGAACACTCGATTACTGAAATGATAATAAGTTGAAGCCCAAGTGGCAACACACTATTTGGTAGGTGAACATAATGTTATGCATGATTTCATGTTTTAGTTTTAATCTACAAACTGAAATACCTGAACACTGAACTGTGCAGCTAAGAAAGGGCAAGGCTTGACTCACCTGCACCTTCAGCTGCGTCTCATTGACGCTGTGGAGGCTGACCTGTGCGGTGGGTGATGTGTGCATGTGTCTCAGAGTGGGACTTAAATGCAGAGGGGTCATGTCCAGCATGTCCAGTTCTGTGGGGTTGGAAACCATCTCGTTCTGCTGCGCTCGTGCGGCGCTCTCGTAGTTTTTCAGAATCCTTTCCACAGCGCCATAGTTGGATCTGGAGCCCTCCGGTCGAGGGTACGCAGCAAGGGTGAGAGGCTTCCACGGATGTTCGTTCATGATGCGAGGGACGGGTCTGGAGGAGTCGAGCTGGAGAGGAGAGTCTGACCTCTGTCTTGGCTGCGCCACATGCCTTTTCTTGCTCTCGGCAGACGGCTGAAGCGGGGAGACGCTGGCTCTGGCTGGCTGAGGTTTTGTTTCGTGGGGATTTTCCCTGCTGGAGTTTGAACTCTCCACAGATTCGTCTGGCTGGGTGATTGTAGACGAAGGAGGCTCGTGGGTTGCTCTATGTTGGGATTTCCTGGAGAAGCTGCCTGTTTTTCGCAGTTTGTGCTTGACCTCACTCTGGGAAGGCTTTGGAGCCTCTTTGAGTCCAGGATGCGGCTCTTCCAGCGAGAGGACGGAAGGTGTTTCTTTGGAAGCGCTCCTCATCTGCACTGGCTCCGATTCAGTGTTCTGCTTGGTAGACGTTGAGATGGAGGGTGATGGCGACGCTTTAGAATATGAATCTGTGATGTCAGTGGAAACATCAGAGCACATGGATGGAGATGTGGCGTCTTTGGGTGGTAATATGTGGCTTGATGTTCCAAACACTGGTTGGCAAGCCTCAAAACGGGTCTCTTGTACATCCACGCCCCGGCCCATCTCGGCCTGAAACAAAGTTCTGTTGAACTCGGCTGTTTTTCGCTCCAGCATCAGGTTTCTTCTGGAGCCCTGGAGGCTGGGACTAACAGACTGAATTCCTTGTGAAATCGAATCCACCGGGAATTCTTGGATAACTGGAAACACTTGGACCTTTCCGACGTCATTGTTTTTCTCTGGGCACAGATCTGTCCCAGCAGTCAATATGTTGACCTCGGAGAAGCTTTTCTGGACGGTCCCGTACATCAGCTGTTTATTGTGGGTCAACTTGCTGGAGTCACAGGACCAGCGATTGTGGCAGCAGCCCGTGTTGCAGTTGGAGTTGGAAGGTGTAGAGCAGGATGTTAGCACGCCGTCTTTAAAGACTTTTCCCTCATTCTCTTGAAGCATGGCCTCAAACTTCCTGACAATGGATGGGCTGTTACACTTTCTGTCCAACAGAACACAGGGGCTATGGCACTTCCTCATTGTGGCCATAGGGGACTCTGGGATGTGGAGTTCTGTGTCTGGATTAGAGGAGTTTAGGTTCCAGGAGGAAGTACGAGGAGGAATGGGTGGAGCCGCCGTCTCCATGTCGGAGGATTCTCCAGGACTTGTCTCTGCGTCTCTGTAGGGATATGGATCAGAGGTGTTTGCCATCCAGGTGTCGCTTGAACTTCTGTTGGCTCTCCAGGTGCTTTCTGGTGACAACGTGATCCAGTTTTCTCGCTGCAGAGCCCGGAGGTCATCGTAGATCTGGCTGAGGTCACAAGGAGCCTCTTCTACCTGCAGAAAGCTTTTTTCATGTCCCTCAGATGGACACAGGGATTCGGATTGGTTCCTAGAAGAAATTGGGAAACAACTTTAACCCGCCAATATGACATTGTCTAATTTCACTTCTTTACAAGTGAGAATTAAAGTTTTCCATGTGCAGAATCTATTATTTTCCAGACTCAGTCTAAGCATTTCGGTACAGTAAAAAAATGACACGTATCTTCTTCCTTCTCTGTCAAATATTAAATCAGACTAAATATTTCCTGTTTTAGGTCAGTTGAGAGATTTTTTTTGTTTTTGCTGATGCCACAACAAAGCAAGATAATTAAGTGTACATCAAATTTTAGGTACGGTACGATTCAAATTTTAAAGAAAGAAGAAAAAGCAATTCTGGCAATCCTAGTTTCATTTAATGTCATCAATTGGAAAAAAAAGTGTATTTTTTGTGCAAACATCTGGTTTCAGGTACAAGTCATGGACTTCTTAACATCTACATAAAATTTGCCTTTCTCCAACAGTGAGGCACATATGGTATTAACTATCTGATGATAACCAGAATCTGATGATTCTGGTTATCAAGACGCTTGCAAAAAGAAATTCACCTCTTATCTCCGCTCTTTTTCCTGATCTCGTCCTGGTAGCTACAAAGCTCCTCGCTAACGCGGGCGATTTCCTTTAGAGCCTGAGAAAGAAAGACACAACAGACAGAAAGACAATGAGACGAGATTAACGTTTTGTAATTGGGAAGTAATAAATACTTCACAAATAGTCCCCTGATATTAACAAACACATGTTGAAAATCAGCTTTAAACACTCACAGCATTGAGCGCAGTCGTGTTCTTTTTCTTGTCACTCCCGTAAGTCTGTCTGGCCCAGAGAGGACTCTCCGGAGGAGTTCCTTGGAGACCTTTATCACTCCCTATGGAAACGTATTCCTGTGGCGTCCCACTATCCGGAGCGCCACAGTAAAAAGCCTCCAGCTCTGCTGCACCTCCAGCTTTCTTATCACCCGACAAGTCTTGCTTCCAGGTTTCTCTGGATCTAGTTTCAACCAGAAGCTCGGATTGTAAGGGATCGCTCTGACTGAACCGCACATCCACGTTAAATCCACACGGGCTGCCGCCGTCGGCGCTGATGTTTCTGTTCAGACCTAATCTGGGTGAAGGTGGGTTTCTGGTTGGTTCTGACGGAGTGCTGCTACTGAGCAGCTCCGACCGGGAGTTGTCGCTGAGCAGGCTGGAGCCCGTGCTGGTGGAGCGCATGCTGAGTCGGAGCACCGCGTCATCGTCCTGCTTCATGCCGTCCGGGGCCGGACCCCCTCGACTGGATCTCACCTCACAGTACAGCTGGAAACACAAAAGAGAAAAATAGATGATAAAAAAACTAGGGATGAATACATATCAGCACCAACATCGGGACTGGCCGATATTAGCCATTTTTTTTCATATCGATATCTGTCCGATAAATAAAACTCGGTCAAGATTAACAACTGATATTTATTTCAATCTCACAATGATGAAGAGCGATTATTATATATGTCATGATCTTTATATAAACATACACATATAAGTTATCTGTATTGGACCATAATAATATCTGATATTGACATTGGTAGTTTTTTTTTATTTCTGTGCATCCCTACAAAACATCCTGCTTTATGCTGCAAAAAGTTACAAATAATACAGTAAAAATGCAGGAAATATAAGAGATTTTAGAGAAATTTGGTTTAAACTTTTCTGTGCCAACCTACACAAGCTGAACTTCCTCAACAAAGCTGCATTTAACCTTATAAGCATATCAATCTATGTGGATGTGTGATGATGAACAGACTGATGACTGAGTCTAAAATTACTCAATGTATTTTCAGCTTCCTAGTTATCAAAGTCTCATCCTCAGGTTTCTATAAACGCGAAAGATTTATAGTCAAAAACTGGGAGTTGAGATGATTTATGTTTTAGCTAACATGATGAATCCGCTGCTCGCAGTCGGAGCTGAGGTTGTGCAAGAAAAATGAAAATCATTTTAAAAGACTTTAAAGTCAGAGCCGGTATTGCATAAACCCAAGCTGTAGACAGCTTCAGTCTCTCTTCACAGATAAAAGGAAATAACAACTGTTAACTCCGCTGACTCTTTCCGCACTTTAATCGCTGCAGTGTCAATGATGAAAAATAGTTTTGACAGGGCTGATGTTGAACAGGACGAGTAGGAGTACCGTTACAAACTGCAGGCATAGAAACATCTTCAAAACTGACGGAAAGTTTAAAATGCGTTGATTAAACGGTATTCTTTTTAATCAGGATTTTAGAGTATTTTTCGTCATGCTCTCGTCTTACATTAGTTAACCGGCTTACAAGCTTATTGTCAAGCATCTCACCTCTTCTATTTTCTTCTGCATGTCCTTCAGCTGGCACTCCCACTCTCTCCTCTCCACATCGAATCTTTCTAGCAGCTCGGCCTTCTCTCTCAGCCAGTCCCTCTCGTTGTGATCCAGACGACAGCGCAGGTCCATGGCTGTAGAATGCGTGTCGGCCAGGATCCTCCGCTGCTCTTCCCTCTCCCGGCAGAGCGTCGAGGTCTCGCTGTTCGATTCGCGGGGACTCCGTGACGTCACCGATCCGAGACCCGCGGGCGACTGGAGGCCTCCGCTCCCTAACCCTGTGGCTTCTCTAGCTTCCAGCTTGGAGAGCAGGATGGCAAGGAAAAAAGAGGTAGAAACAGAATAGAGAATAATGGGATATTACAGTTGGGGACCAAAAGACGAGAGCCAGATGATGAGACATGTGGGGATGGTGGTGGGAGAATTTGTTGAAGGTGGAATTGGAGGAATGAAGGAGCGGCAGGAAGCGAAGGTGGAGAAAGTGGAGAAATAATGTACCACGGGGACGAGTGTGAGTGGGTTTACAGGAGGGAAGAGGGAGACGGATTGAGCGTTGAGTGTATCCTGTTAGAACTCACACAGATGGTTCAGAGATGCAAAGTTCAAGTTTATTTTCTATGGTGCTTCAGCACAGGATACAGGGCAGGAAATGGTAGGTTGAGGCACGGCAGCATACGTCTGCAGATGTGACCTGATTTAAGCTTTCAAGAAAAACAACGATTTGTGACATGCAGATGATATCTGTGTGCAAATGTGGACCAGACTCTTTATTGCTGCCTATGCACCACTCAATTAAACTGTATATGGTTTAATTAATTAGATTAAAGGGTTTTTACATGTTTTTAAACAACCTGGGATTTTCCCCTGAAATATTTGGTCTTACAGGAAAATAAAGTCCTGTCAAGAGGGAAAATTGCCATATTACATAATTCACTTGTGTTACTACTACAAATGCGACTATATTTTGTTAGAATTTTATGTTAAATCATGATGAAGCAGTATAAGGAAAATGATAGATGGCTTTCACAGTTTTTTTTTTTTTTTTTTTTTTTTTTTTTAAGCAAAAAAGAAAGCTCTTAACAAGCAAATTTTGTTCAGCTCCCCCTGAGTCAATATTGGAACTACATTCTCTGCATCTAAAATGCAAATCTACAAACATTGTAGTGTTGGACAGTAAACAATTTTGCCTATTCTTCTTTACAGGATGGCTAGCTAATGAGCCAGATAGCCAGCTACCAAGCTGTCTAGCCAGAGACACAGACAAATTTTATACTTTTCTGATTTTTATTTATTGAAAAGTCAAACAGTCCTTTCTCTCCCACTTTACAACTTCATGCTCCATCACCACTGTGTTAGTCTATTATGCAATTCCAAAAAAACAAAAGAAAAACCATTGTGGTTTGTGATTTTTAACATGACAAAATGTGGAAAAGTTCAAGGAGTGTGAATACTTTTGTAGGTCACTATATGAAAAACTATCTGTACTTAAAGCTATGATGGAATGAATTTTACATAGAATTCTGTAAACAAGCCAATATACTATTTTGAAGACCTGAAATGATGGTGTATTTCAGTGTGCATTCTGTGGTATGTGTGAAGTTTTGCTGCTAGTTTAAAAAAAATTGGAAGAATGTTGGGTTTGGAACTGGAAGAATCCCCAAGACAACGCCTCTGTACGTTGATGTGTTCCTCTCTCTGTGCGAGCGAGTGTGGACGCAACTTTTGCATACGAGCCTGCCGAAGTGTGTCATTTCTGTGTTCCGCCACAGACACCGACCAAAGCCTTTCTCCATGCTGCTATTTCTGACTGTGGCCTGGGGTCAAGAAATTATGGTGTAGAAAAACAAGTCAACATCTTCTGTCTGCCCGCGGCTTTTCTCAGAGGCCTCCGCAATTAGAGACGGATGATGACGGTTGCTGTCCACAATCTATATAAACTTTCGAATGTAAGCATGGCTCGAGATGCAAAAAACAAGATGCTTGGACTCGCATTAAAGAAACAATCTCGGTTTTAAATGACTGGAACGGGAAAGACGGTTCGTCCAACTACAGATGTCCAGGGAATAGATTGTGAAAATCTCGACGAAGCCCCTGGAGAGACACTCGGGTATTTACACATCAACACTTTACACTGAGTCTGTTTAGAGAGCAACCTCTGCACACTCGAAGCCAGCCTGGGCTCCTCTGAGTGCCACGGGGTTTATAAAGGTAACTGTGTCACCAGGGTGACCCACTATTAATAGCGGACACCCAGCCCTGTACAATGTCACATTCTGAGAGGATGTGGGAGGAGGGGGGGATGCCGAGGTAAAGAGAGGAAGGGGAGCTGACTGCTAAGGCGGAATGAGATGTATCCTAGCTGCCAGCAGCATTCATAAATCAGAGCCACACGGAGAAACATGCCTGGAAATACTGGGGCCTGAGCTGAAGCCAGAGAGCTTGGATGCTTTCTTGGTATTTGGTGCTGGACGTGTCCAAAAGGGAATCAGCGCATTCAAATTCAGGCCGCATACATGAGGGTAAACGGCGTTGGCTAATTTAAGTGATAATGTGATATTTAACTCCTAGACGTTTCATTGTGACATTGTCCAGATGCCATTCCTGTAAAAGCTCGGATAACAAACACTTGAACGTTTCACTTTAAGTGAATCTGGTGTTTCTAAATTTTCCGACACTTTTACTACTCAAAGTCGAATTAAAGAAAAAAAAAGGGGGGAACAAAAGCGAGCAGCTTTAACTCGCCAGAATGCAAACAGCATCATTAGAGAAAATTATTCAAAGGAGCTCAATTCAGCCTGCCCTCTCTGCATGACTCAGATGATTGGACTAAATGGCTGCACTTCAGCGAAACCCACTACAATTTTCCTCTATTACTTCATAACTCTGTACTATTTTGGACGACAATTAGTGTTAACACTCAAACTGCCCCCAGCACGTTAGCTGTTTAACACCTGCACTTTTCCCTCCACAGAAGCTAAATATAGACTCAGTTTTACTGGTGCAGTAACACCAACATGTGAGAAATGACAGGTTCTTGCATCTTCAACTGTTCATCTTTCAATTGAAAGTAACTATATAAATAGTGCGGTATGTTTTGAATGTGGCTGTTTACTTTATGAAGTGTGTTTTGTGTTTTTCCATTGACGAGTCAAAAGCATCTCAAAGTAAGTTGATCAGAAAACATAAAAAATGTATATATTTCAGGAGGAGTCTTGGACGTTGGAAATGTATGATAAAATATTTGAGATTCACCCATCGGACATCTGTAATCAATTTGTGATCTCCATTTTTTTAAAGTCTTTTTTTCAAACCGGCTGATTTAATTTTTTTCATTATTCTGATTTCTATTTAATAATTGTAGCTTAA
This sequence comes from Poecilia mexicana, assembly GCF_051168715.1. NCBI lineage: Eukaryota > Metazoa > Chordata > Actinopteri > Cyprinodontiformes > Poeciliidae > Poecilia > Poecilia mexicana. Next base: position 24,073,500 of record NW_028263385.1, on the reverse strand, counting down.
GAAGGTATTAGAACAGCATTCAATATTTTTTATTATTTTTTTTTCCGATTGTGACTGAGCATTATTTTTGGAGCACAGACAGTGACACAATCAGCATACAAAAAAAAACTGATGACGGCACAGGTGACATTTTAAACTGCCTTTAGCGTTTCTTACTAGAAACCAGCATGATTGGCTAAACTAACTGGAAACAGTGGTGTATAAAAAAAAAATAGACAAACTTTGCTGTATACCGTTCAGCTTTTACGTTGTCTGCTTAAGGTTTTGCTCTCTCTCACAGCCTGAATTAACCACAGAACCGTCATGAAATATTGTAGAAATCTTTATATCTGTCTCTTTAAGACCAACTGACTTTTTATGGATAGTTTGGTCACCAACTGTAAAACAATCAAGTCTTTGAGTCTTCACTAGTCAGGATGAGTCGAGCTGAAAGTTGTTCCATTTCTCTGTGCATATCTACAAAATCTTTAAGACGAGCCGGGTGCTGGCGTGTAAAGTCTATTTGTGTAAATTTATAGTTGTCTTGAGTCTAACTTCAAATTCCTGGCGTTGTTTTCTAAGCCTCATAAAAAGACTCGCTTATCACTTAGTAAATATGCTGGCGAACGTCACATCTGTGGTTGGACATGGCATCCAGACAAAACAAGTCTTACAATGGGTCTAATCCTGCTCTGGCTGGCCACACTCCAAGTCACATTTCCCTGCTCTATTTACAGAATCTTAAGAATAAAAGCTAGTTGTGAGCAAAACAACACAAACATAGATGAGGATGGTGATTTTGTGTCTGTGTGTTCTAGCAAAGCTAGAATATTATCTATCTCATCATCAATGGTTTCACATGACTAGCCAACAGGATTGTTGGCTAGTCTCCACTTTTGTCTCCACTTTTTCTTTCTGGTTCTAGATTCAAAGAAGGGGGGGGGTCTGTGTGAGGAATAAATTCGTTTTGAGTCTTTGATACAAATCACACAAGCCTCAACTGAATATAGATAAAGTATACAAGTACAGCGAAGCAGTCTATATGTACAAATTAATAAATGAGAATTTGTTGGCTTAAAAGTTTGTTTTTCTCTGTCTAAAGGGTGAAAAAGTCCAATCAGTTTTGGACTTGCAGCAGCCAAATAAGTCCCATTTCTGATCCTATCTGTAAAGGAGCTAAATCCCTAAAACTGTAGTCCTGTGAAGAGAAGAAAAGCACTTTTTCAAGAGAAGCGCATTTGGCTTTTCTTTGCCATGCAAACCCTTTAGCCTTCAGTATTTCTGCCAGTAGCTGTCCACGTAATAGGCTAGTATTTATCTTCCTTAGAGCTAGCTGCTAAAAGTATCAATGTCTTTCTAAGCAGGGTTTAACAGAGCATGTCCCCGCAGTGAAAACCTTTTTGTCTAAACTTGGATAGAGGCTGTAGCATACCGACTTGGTAATTCCAGTTGGGTTACCAGAAAATGACCAACCAGCCACGCACGTAGCTGAAAATCTACACGTGAAATATTGCTGATTGCTGTGCGGACACGCGTGCGCACATGCACATGTTCAAACACTTTGAGCATGCAGAGCAACTGAATACCAGTGCATAGAAACAATCTACAGTCTGATCGCCATGGCCGGTCGTCTCTCACCTGTGCAATCCTGCATTTGAGCTCAGCTTTCTCAAGCTCCCAGGCACATCTGTCTCTGGTGTACTGCAGCTGGAGCTCACTCCTCTTCTCCTCCTCTTTCTTCACCTCGGCCTGCACCTCCTCCAGAACCGTCTTCAGGTCCAGCAGAATCCTCCTGTTCTCCCCACCCTACGTTGATACACAAACGGCATCCCGCTTTCTTGTTAAACGTGGATCACATGTTTGACCTTCTAAAATTCTGAATTTGAAGCTCCGAAGAACCAGGAAGTGGTGGTTCTTGTATGGACGTGACTTTGAGCAAATCCTAAGCTTTGTGTCATTTATATATATATATATATATAGATTCTAATCTATCTAACAAACATTTAGTTTGATGTTCATTTTTTGATCTAATGTAAACCTTATGGATAAAACAAGATTGAAAGTGCTCCCTTTTGAGAGTACAAAAAGAATACAGCCTTTCCCACATATTATGAACGAATTTATTAATTTTTAATTGACTCCCATTCATGAAAAAATAAATCAGTTCAGGTTTGATCAGACGACGCGTTTTAGATTTTTATCCAGAGATGGTCAAATGCAGGAAGGACTATGATGTTTAAAAGACTATAAAACAGCTTTTTATGTTGGGTGGATATCATATGCTTGTAAAAGCCAAGTTGTTTTCTTACTCTCCTCAGTTGCTCTTACTGTTAGCACCACCGCATTCCTGTTTGCCAACTGACTGGACTTCTAATGAGTAATAGAAAATAGAAAAACTTGTGGCCAAGATTTTTTCTGAGTGGGGAGCCATACTTAAAAAAAAAATAAACTCCTTGGTTAATATTGGTACAGAAATGCTGAATAAATTATTCCTTCTAATCCATTACTTGGATGTCAGCAACTTGTCTCAATAAGGACTCCTTCTCTCGCATCCAGTCTTCTTTATCCTGAACGTGTCGCTTTTTCAGATCCTCTAGTTTCTTTTTAAGCCGCATGTGGTGCATTTGCTGCTGCTGCTGGGGTTCGGGGCCCGGCCACATTTGTCCCCCGAGGACCTCGAGCTGCTGGGTCCCTGCCCCTCCCTCTCCTCCAGTTTGCGAAGCGCCGATCGGGGGCTCCTGGATGTGGCTGAAAACGGTGGGCGGGGAGGAGATCCTCCTTAGCGGGCTGCGGTTTTTGCCCCGGCCCCTGTCAGCTTTCTCAATCCTGGAGCGAGGCACAAACTCCCACCCCTGAGACTGCACGTAGCCCCCGCCGCTGCCGCCCTGCAGCCCTGCGCCGTTCATAAAGGCGCTCCACATCGCTCAAATGCATGCACATAAAACACTCAAATATGCAATGGAAAGTCACCAAACGATGTTGTGAGCAGCCATTTCTGCTCTGAACAGTTTTGATCAGTTCACTGACTCCTCCATCAACATCAACTTTAGTAACTTTTAGGAGTTATCCACACCCGGCCAAATCCCGCCTCGGGCACACGGCTTCACCCCTGGTCACCGTCGCAGGGACACGCTGGACGGGACGGGATGCCTCGGCCGTCTCCATGTCTTCACAAAGATGAGGTCAAGATTCCATGCTGGTCCCCCACTTCGCTCAGTCCTTGTCCTTTACAGACCCGCTCTCGGTTGTCCACCTGCGCTGCTTTTCTTTTGCGCGTCCTAACCAAGAATGAGCCGTCCCCTTGAAGCGACAGGCGCCCGTAAACACTCCGAGGCAAAAAGGAGAAGCTCCCAAAAATACCACGGAGTGCTTCTGATGTAACAGCAGCGGCGAGTATTTTTACCCCTCTGTAACCAGGAGTTTTTTCTCTCTCTCTCTCTGAGGCTGAACGACGCCTAGAGGCGACAGCGGAAGAAGAGCCCCTTAATCAACACCGAAGTCTTTTAATTACGTCGCCACCTTGCGCCGTAGCCATGGCAACGGATCGACTCGAGCACCGCGTCGCGGCAACTTTGATGGCCAAATGTGAGCCGTCGGTTCTTTTAAGAGACCGCAAACGACCCATTTTGAGTGCCAAGAAGAGGAAGCGTTTAACAAACTGCTACTTTTCCACAGCAAATTATCTTTAGCTTGGCTGTAAACAAAGCAGGTTTGTTTCTGCTGTTAGATGAAGTATGAGAGGAGGCTGACTGTCACGAGGAGAGCAAAGAGGGGTGGGCGTCCATTAACCTAGAAAGCAGACAGCCACACAACTCCACATGAAAACGATGTTCATTTGTTCATAACTGTCACCTTATCCTAGTCGTAAACTTGTAAGCCACATACCAGCTAGCTACCTTTAAAGTTCGCGGTCTTAACTCGTACGAAGCACACGCTATTTGCAGCCTTACCGTACGTCTTGTAAGGTTCTGGGACGTGGAAGTGGTCGTCCTTATTTTAAAACAGCCACCAATTGCCCAGCTACTTTTCGGACAGCTGAAACACTTGAACACTTGGTCTGGGCTGGGACGCAACAGCACTGTTAAAAACAACTGCAGTGAGGGGGAATGCCTGCAGTTAAAATGATGCTTTCATTAACTGGAATAAAATTCCCCTTCCTCCCTTCCTTCCTCCCTCCTACTCGTGTCTCTCCTCCTCTTCCTCCCACAGCTGGCCCTAAGACAGTGTGTGACGTGCAACATCCCACCGGTGGGATAAAAGAAGCGGACCGAGTCCACCTCCCATCCTGGTGGCCAGACAAGAACCCCCATCTGCACATTTTTGTGCTGGGTCTGCAGACCCCACCCGTGGCTATTTTTAAATAGTCTATTGCTGCAAAAAACCACAATCCAAATAGGTAAAACGCCAGTCTCTCTGTCTATGTGGAGGGCTAAAAGGGTCTGTAATGATGAACTTGTACTCTTATAACAAAAATGCATAGCTTTTGGAGAATGAGAATGGGGGGAAAAAGGTTTAAAAAAATACACCAAGCACAAAAAACGATGATATCAAGGGGTAGCATCAATATCTGGAGGTTTAGTGACTCTCAAGATATGGACAAATACCATAACTTGATGCAAAAAAAGAAAGACACAGAATAATCAAAGATACAAGAAAAATATAGAACATTACAGAAAAAATGTGCACACAATGCCCACATATTTGTCATTTTTCTTCTGTAAATGACCAATAGACCATTTCTTGCACATAACGTCACCCGCTCAGTGACTCAGCACAGGGAAGCTTTCAAGACACGCACAGTGACTTGCAAAACTATTTTTTTTTTTATCTTTCTCTATTTGCATTTTGTCAAAAATACAACCATGGTTAACTCCATTATATTTGGATCTCATGTGATAAACCAATGAAAAGTGCCACATGATTGGGAAGTTGAAAGAAAGCGATACATGGCTCTGCAATTGTAAAAAAAAAAAAAAAAAAAAAAAAAAAAATAGATGTGTGGCATTCATTTTTATCCAACCTCCTTTAATCTGATGATATCCTGAAATAAAGTCTGGTGTAACAAGTCGCTTTCAGAAGTCACTGAATTAGTTGATAGAGAGTGTGAAATTGAATAAAACTGTTCTGTGAAGATTTCAGAGGACTCCACAAATATGACCTTTATGGAAGAAGAGAGCCATTTTTTTAAAAAAAAGCCTTGTTTAAAGTTTGTCACATATGTACATGGCAAACATCAGATGAAACCAAACTTAAACACACGTTGCACACCATCCTAAACATGTGTGGTGAAGCAGCATCGTGCCGTGGGTTAAGGAAAGTGGTCACAGCTGATGAGAAGACAAAGCTAAGCACAGAGAATTTTTGGAAGGAAGGAGTGAGTGGGGTTCCTAATAAAATGAAAAAGTTCTGGGGCTGTGAATACTTCTTACAGAGGAAAACATTACGCAGAACATTACAAAGAATGACAAGTACACGGAAACCCCACACATTTTGTGGTCTGTCTGTATGTTTGTGTTTTTAATCTACTGTGTTACAAAAGACGACCAAAAGATGATGAGTTACACATCATATCATCAGCTCAGTGACTCAGCACAGAGGGGCTTTCAGGAAACAAAACAAATGTAGCACTGACAATAACGGTCACTGTTATTGTGGGCATGAACCTGAGTTACTGGATGCATTTTCACTGCAACGCACCACTCCTGCTGTAACCCAAACCTCAGCATGCACCGTCCCCCTCTGGCTGCACCCAGATGTATAGCAAATGTCGGACGAGCTGGGAATATCTCAGAAACCGTTGTTTTGTCAACCCATTCAAAACCCCCCAGTGGATGAATTACATAAAAATAAACCAAGTGCAGTCTACACACTGTGGTTTCAAGCTGTTCATAGTTTAGTAAACAGATTATTTTTTTCTTTTTTGTCCTTTCTTGCAACGATCCCAGAGCTTGCTTAAAACACAGTGGGCTCGAGTTTTTCAGTGTGTGCTTGAAAGTGAATTCATATGCGACCACACTCACCTAACTCTCCAGCATCACTCCTAAGCTACGCTGCGTCCAGGGTGTGGCAAGCCATTGCAGTCCACGGATGATTGGAGTCGTACTTGGGGAAGTGGAACTGTCCTGTACCTTGAGTGACCGTATGCGATGCGTTGAACGTAACAGAACAGAACTTAAGATGAATGAATAATGTAGCAAACAATATGAAAAAGAAAAGTGCACTGAGAGGTCTTGAGCGTGTGCTTTACAGAACAAAGAACAGGGTGAAAAGAAATACCAGTTTGAAAATGGTGGCATAAGAGAGCGAGGAAAACAGAACGAGGATGAGGATGAGCAAAATAATGGGTTGAAACATCTGGGTGGATGTGAAGAGCAGGATTGCAGTTGATCAGAATGAGAAAACTCTACAAGGAAACCACAGAGGTGCGTTCGTCTGCAGTGGCTTACAGACAGCGGTTCTTCTGGCTGTTTGTCGTCCTGCTTGGGGACATCCAGACGGTCTATGAAGGTCTGCAGCTCTTTCCTGAAAGCTTTCATCTGGGCATTGATTCGATACAGCAGCTCATGCTCTCTAATCCTGCAGAGCAGACGTGGAAAAGCTGAATCCAGGGTTTTCACAATGCAGTCTAGTGATTTATTATTTCAGTGATTCTTGAGAATAGGGACAAAATGGGTTTTAATTTTCCCATATTTTTTTTTAATTATTTCTCAACCTTATGTATGCAAATATGACAAATAATGTTTAGAAAACATGAAGATGCTAAGGTACAGGCTCCCAGTTGCGAATTTTTAAAAAAAAATTACATTTTTAATCGACCTGACCCAGAACTTTGTCATCACCATCTGACAAAAATAAATCTAAAATGATTTTTAAAATACCCCATTAGTGATATTTTTACTCAATTTACAGACAAATGCTTCTCAAGAAATAAAATAAATATTATTTAAAACAAAAAACAAGAAAAAGTCCATCTGATGGAGTTGACAGTGCATGACGGAGTTGACACAGAACTGAAGGTGGTGACAAACTAGTGAGTAAAATGAAAAACTTGGTACATGTGAAGTAATGCAATTCATGTAAAATACATTAAAATGAATTAGTTGCACAATTAAGTGAGATTTGACAACAATTTCACTGAAAGAGTCAGAAAAACTCTGATGGAGTTGACATCTGACGGAGTTGACGAAATGCCAAACTACCTCAATTTACATGATGTTATTCTGAAGGAGGCCATATTGTAGCTCGTCAGGTCCATGAAATCTTTACAGTTTACCAGAATTAAGCTTTTATTTCTCAAAATTTCATCAAAGTTTTGTAAATTGTCAGTTATGGAGTTGACACATCATGGTTGTGACAAACAACTTAGGAATAAAACAGAAGAAAAAACTAAAGAATAACTTAAGCTAACCAGAGCTAACTAGCCCTCCTAGCAAAGGAAGAGAAAAGACAACGTCATGGGGTCCTCAGAAGTTCTGGTGCCCCCCAATAATGCCTGATTTTTTTACATTCTTTTCATTTCTGACGGTGTTGACAAAAACTAAGGACAAATTTCAACGGACTTGGAAAATATCTAAAAATTATTTTTAATTCAATTTATCGATACTTTTATAATTATTTATATGACTACTTATACTTAATTGTCATAATATATAATTTTAGTATTTCTTTAATTGTTTTAAACTATAAGAATGTGTTGAGTTCTGCTCCTGGACAAGGGCTTTTACAGGCATCATTCACCGACTACAATGTTTAAAATAAAAAAATATTCAGCAAAAAAAAGAAAAATATACATTGTTGTGCTCACATGACCCAGGTTAGTTTAGTTAGATATTTGAAAAAAATATATTTTGTGTATATTTTATTCAAATTTCATGCTTTATCCATAGGACCTGTTTTGTCCCTATTCTCAAGAATCACTGATTTATTTGTTTATTACCTGCCACCTTCTTCCTCCTCATCCAGCCTGGCAAACAGCTCCCCGTTGGTTACGTACACTCGGGCCTCGGCGATGATAGTGCTGGTGTCAGCGATGAGCCTGTCGATGGTCCGGCCCAGCCTCTCGGCCTCGATGCGGATGTCTATCATCTGCTGCCGGTCCCGCAGGCTTCTGGATAAAAAACGGCTATCTACTGGAGAGTAAAGGGAGCGCGTCGGGGTGAGGCAGCGGAGGTTTCTCACCTCGTCGGAGTCGCTCTCTCCCCCGATGGGGCCCTCGCGCTTGCGGTGCGGCGGGAGGAGGCGAGGGGAAGCGGCGGAGGTCGACGGAGTGTCGTCGTCCCGGCCCCCGTCGCTCTCCGCGTCGCTATCCCGCGGGCTGCCGCGGATGCCCAGGTGGGAGGCCAGGTCGTAGCGCTGCATGTTGGAGAGCAGCACGCGGTTTTCGTACTGGAGCTGCATGACTTTGCCGCTCAGTTCATTGATCTGCAGGCGTGCCGCTTTCAGCTCCTCTTGGAGCGCCTCCAGTTTAGCCTGATCACCCCCACCTGAAGGCAAGTAAAAGTGAGAATGAACTTCAAGCACTAGCATAATTCAACAATGCTATTGGAAGACATATGGGATCGTTCCTACTGCTACGTTAGTAAATAAGGAAGTGATCTCTTAAGTAGGGCTGGGCAATAAATCGATAACAATATATATCGTGATAGACACGTTATCAATATCAATATAAAGCACATCGGATATTATGTTAAACAATTTCGCAGAACAGAATTACGGGGGATGTGAGCAGAGGAAAGGCTTTAACTGCTCAACCTCTCAAAGTCAGCTAAGCAAAGAGAGTGGCATCAACTAACTCACTCCTCTTTGGTTACCTAGCAACAACCTGTTGAATAACTTGCACAGCAGCAGTTACAGGTGAAAATGAATACAACAGCTCCAGAAGAAATTGTGGATAAAACAGGAAAGGTCATATCACCAGTTTGGCAGTAATTCATATTTTTAAAACAAACAAACAAAAAAATAAATAATTATCAGCGCCTGATGTGAAATGCTTGTGTCATGACATGTTTTTCAGTCATATTGCCCAACCCTACTCTCAAGTGAAATCATTTATTTGCCATGCAACATAGTTTTCATTTCAAAAAGCAAACAAACCTCCTCCGTGTCTTGATCCGGCCTCATGGGACCCAGCCTTGTATTTGAGCTTATTGAGCTCATTTGTTACCTGAGGAAATGTAAATTCAATCTTTGGTGAGGTGGCTGGTCAAACAGCAGAAAGTTTGGAATTTAATTGGTGTAAAACAGCAGAACATACATAAATATATATATTTTATGTAATCCACCCAACAAACCTTTTTGTTCTCTTCTTCTACATCAGCTAAGTTCCTGCGGAGGAGTTCTGCCTCATCCTCCACCAGCTGCAGCTGCTGCCTTAGTTCGGACAAAGCCTCGCCTTGCTCCCTGCTCTGCTGGCCGCCACCGCCACTGCCATCCCCTCCTGCTGCCAGACTAGAAAATACAAGTAAATATAAGTTTAGGTTTGCTGGCTTTCTTTAAAAAAAATAAAGAAAAAAAAGAAAAGGACAAGCTTTCAAATATCAAATAAAATTCTTCACTTTTCAAATTCCCATCACATTTTAACATCTAAAGTGTTGATTGAGATGAGGGTACCTGTCCTCTCTCATGTCATCCAGTTCAGCCTTCAGTCCTCTGTTCTCCACCTCCAGCTCCACAATCTTCCTCCCCAGGATGTTTGCCTCCTCCTCCACCAGGCGCAAGCGGAGCTTCAGCTCAGACTCCCGGGTGGTGGGAGGCCCCCCGGCCTCGCCTTTGGGCAGCGGGCTGTCCACGTCCCCATAGAAGGAGCGGTACTTCTGCAGCTCCTGCTCCAGACGATCCTTCTCTTTGTCGATCTTCGCCATCTTTTTTCTCATTAAGACGGCTTCCTCCTTGATGAAGGCGAGCTGGCACCTCAGGTCCTCATTTTCTTCCTGCAAAAAGGTAAGATTGCTTTTTACTTGCTCTGGTTTCTGTGACTTCTTTATGTCTTAAGCACCTACAATTTTCATTACAGTAGAATCTGTATTTTGACTCGGGGTCAAAATACAGATGCACAGCACACTTGATTTTATTCGGAAAAAGCTTTTAAAAATAATGCTTCCTTCTTCTTGCGAAACAATTACACTGTACTGTTTTGTTGGTCACGTTAAATGTGAATAGAACAGATTAAATGGAACAAAATGTGAAACATCTTACAGGGTATTACTAATTGTCTGGGAATTGTGCAATTTAGGCCTTATTACTTAAAATATCCATGGAGGTTTAGTACTCAGTGGTTGAGTAAACACAAGACTTGACTCACCTCAACGGGCGTCTGTGGCATCTTTTTCTCAGTTCTCTGTGCGTCCTTACTTCCTTTTCTTTTCAGGGAGAGCTGCACAGAAGCAATGGCAATTATGTCATATTGTTTTCAAACTGAAAGTGGTGATTTAATCCAGATTTTTTTACATTACCAGAAAAAAAAACTCTCCCTAATTAATAAATCCTATCACTGGGCAAAATTTTAAAATATAAATCAGGCTGCTCAGATTTTATTTTCTGTTTTTGAAGCACACAATCAAAAACATCCCTAAGAACAATTTACCGGGTCAGAAATGTGTTGTGTTGCAATTAAGTGAAAGGAGTTCTTCTGGGGGGGGGGAAATGCACAAACAAGCAGGAGGCGATGCTACTTAAATTTGACTCATTTTATGCATTTTTGGTTTTGTGTGTTAATGAAAATCCTTGAAAACCTAACTCAGTCCTGCCTTGTCACTACTTGAAATTGCACTCTTTATCTGCTTTTTTTTTTTTTTTTTAGTTACACATTGTCTTTCCTCATTCACACTCCATTGCCATCCAAATCGATTTTAATCAAGTTTAATTTTCCTCCCCTTCTGACCCAACGAAGTAGAAAAACGAACAAACGCGTCGCCTCGACTTTCTTTCTCACCTCTCTGGCTTTCTCCAACTCATTTTGCAGGGCCTGTTTAGTGACCTCCACTTCTATCAGCTGCTGCCTCAGCTTCTCGTTCTCCTCCTCCGTCCTTGTCCTCTTCTCCTCGACATTCTCCAGTTCGTGGTGCAGGCGCACCGACACGTCCTTTGCCACCTGCAGGAAGAGGCCAAGAAAGGCAAACACACAGTGCCTTGTGAATGTTTTCGTAAACGCCAGGCTAAAGGTCGTTTGTTTAAGTCTGGCGGTGTGTGACGGCAGGGAAACAATAAAACATGCATGACAGTGGGCCCTGATGACCACGATCGATGGCACTGGTTTAGGACTCTGCTTCAATACATCTGAATCCAAAATGTTAATGTAGCCAGAAGTGACTCAACAAAGAGGCTAAATACAAAACATATGATTCTTTGCAAGGTTTAATTTCTAACAAGTTGTGAAAATCAGTCCGCAATCTTTACTATAACGCACTATTCTGTGTTGATCTGTCACATCAAACCGGTGTAACTTGGCAAAAATATGAATAAAAAGTAACTTTAAGGGCAAAAAGCTGTTTTTCATACATAAGGGCAGATTACAGGCATCACGGACTTACCTTCAGGTCTTGCTCCAGACTTCTGAGGAGCTCTCCATCCACTTGGCCGCTTTCATTAAACCTCAGCCTCTTCCTCTCGGCCTTCTTCAGCCGGTATTGGAGGATGCGACAGTTTTTGTTGGCCCTCTCCAACTCTCTGCGCATGTCCTGCAGCTGACAGGCGTCCTCTTCATAGAAAGTGTCCCGCATCTCGTCCATCTCTGCCCGCATCTCCTCAATCTCAATCTAGAAAACAGCGAATCAATGCTTTATCAGCTCATTGCATGCAGCAAATAAAAATGACAAGGTCCCCCCACATATAGAAAATAAGCCAGCGCTAGCGTGGTGATGCCCCTGCAGCACGCATGCAAATACAACAGGTGTAGCTGATGCTGCGGTTCGTGTGTGTGTTTGTGTGTGTGCATCTTTAGCTATATTTACCTTTAAATCTTCATTTTCGTCCTCCAGCCTCTCAATTTCTTCTTGCAGCCTTTCGTCGGGCTGAGCAGACGGCTGTGGAGCGGCGGGCTCGGGGGACAGCTCCGGCTCCGGCTCCGACGCTGGCGGAGACGCGGACTTTGTCTGCATCTTGGCTCCTTTCTTCCCCAGGCTTTTATTCAAGTGAAACTGTATCAGTTCGGACTGCAAGCATCCCTCCTTCCAGAAACCGGGTCCGCATCCCACAGTGCTTTTAGAGCTCTTCTTATTGCTGCTGCTGCTGCTGCCGCCTCCAGCTGAGGCGGACTCTGCGCCTCTCGGGTTTTTGTTCCTCAGTTTCGGGGACTTGGATGCGCACGGCTGGTCGGAGACAACGCGGCTCGAATCAGCTCTGGAGGGCGAGGAGGCGTCGCCGGCGGCGCCGGCGGTGGTGGGGCGGGCGGAGTCTTCGGTTGCCTGCGCCGCCGCGGGCCTGCTCGGTGTCGGGCTTTCAGCACCAGCAGATTGGACAGCGGCCGCGCCTTTGCTGGGAGGAGCGCTTCCGGCCTGCCGCTCCCTGCCTGTGGAAACGGGAGAATGACCTCGACTACCTCTGCCTCCTCCTCCTCCTCCTCCTCCTCCTCCTGGTCCTCCTGCTCCACCTGCTGCCGCTTGCTTTGGTGTGACGGGCTTAGCCGAGCCGCTGCCCTTCTGCGCAGTTTTAGATCCAGTTTCCTTGACACCGGCTGGAGACGACGAGCGCGCCTGCTTCCGGCTGCTATTGTCTGGCTGCCGAGAGGAGTCGGCAGAGGATGGGTTCATCATGGTGTCAGAGGATCAGTTCATTCTCGTTAGCATCCACCCTCTCCATCTGTGTCCAGACTAATAAGAATCTGTAGAGATCGCTCTACAGGTCCACCAATGTCTCCCAAGTTTCTTTGTCTTGCCCTGTGGAAAACAATGAATTAGGGAAAGAAGAAGAAGAAAAATGGTTCCCCATGAACCTAATCGAAGGTAATAAGATTAGGCTCTTGTCAGTGGAAAGTTGCCAGCAAAAGGCGGGGGTGGGGCTAGGGGGGGATACAATGTGATCAATGATTATGCAGTCTGCCCTTTTGGGTCTCCGTTTGATTCCTGCCTTTTGTGTGAGATCAGCTGCAGTCCGGGTAGTTAGACATTTGCGTCAGATGCGCCCAACGAGCGGGCAGAGAGGGAAATGTAATGTCACTGACCTGAGGCGGCAGACAACCAATTAAACCTCGCTGCCGTTTCACTGACACCAGAGCGCTGATGTCAGTGAAACGGTTCTGATCGGATTCAACGGCAACAAAAGCAGCTTCGACGCTGGACGAGAAGCACCAACTCATAAAGAGTGGAGCTGCTTCCTGTCAGCCATCATTTTATCCGCCACATCCTACATGCCGGATGACTCAGTAAGCCGACTCGATCGGATGGAGGAGCAGATAAACAGAAGTGTCTTAGCCCACTTGATGGGAAAACAAATATCTCTTTTTTTAAGTCTATTTAATTGCTAACATGATTCGTTTAGTTTTTCTTTTGTGTGCGTGTGGGGCTTTTAAAGCTCTAATAATGAAGAGCTTCCTTTTCATCCATTCATTCAGCTGAGCGACATTAAATGAGTCTGAATAAAGAGAAAGCGCAACTCCGTTCCACATTCTAGGAGAAGCAACAGCAAACCAGCCACGTTGCCGGCCTGACAGCAGCTACAGAAAACAATATGGACAACAGTCCAACGTTGTCCTTCATCCCGGTTACTGCTGCCTAATTCACGCAAAACCTGTGTGTTTTCTTCTATTTTCTTTTTTTTTTAAACAAACAAACAAACAAAACCTTTAATTCTGAAAATAATCATCCCGGAATCAATTTCTTACCTTTTCTGTTCCGCTTTGTCGAATCTCGGGCAGATAGTGGTGATGAAGAGGAGAGAGGAGATGCTGACTGGAGCGCCTCCCGAGCTCCAGCCAACCTGTTTCAATATTCATGACATTACATCATCACTGGGAGGGCCGCGGCCGGGGATGGAGGCGCAGGCGGCCGGCTGCTCTCATTGGAAGGAGAGACGGGACATTACCGGTCCTGCTGTCCTCCATGTCTGTCCCATCCCGATTGGACAGTAGGGTCCTCTGCTCCAAACCGGCGGACTGTGAGATGGGCACTGAGGTTGAATACACGGAGTTCTGACATTTTCCCAACTGCAGGACTTTTAGCTTAATGAGGCTCTGAATGGAAGCTCAGCTGGAGAGGCCAGAATGTTTGCAATAAATAAATAAATAAATAAATGAGCACACTGAGAAAGAAGATCTGTCTTGTGTAGTTGATTAGTTATAATTCTGGAAAATGATTTCTGAACCACTGCAATTACAGCTGCTGCAGGTGTTTATAGTACGTCACGAAAGACTTTCCAAACAGTTGTATTTATGCTGGTGTCTAATAATTAGTAATTAGGTCATTTCTGACAATATTTGTCTTTACTGGGTTATATTTAGGGGTGTCAAAGTAAATGGGGGTTGAATGCGTAGCTGCGTTTTACATTTTAATTGTGAGTGATTTAGAAACACACGGGTCGTTTTCCCCTGCGCTTTAAGTCATATTTGACTTCCAGATGAAATTCCCTCCAAAACACACCGAGTCTGTGGTTGCAATGTGAAAAACATGCAAACATTTCACGAACACTTCTGCAAACCACCGGTCAACCTTTCGTTTTTCCTCTTCGAATCTCAGAATGCACAAAACGACTCGGTGTCAAAGAGTCAACAATATAGACGAAGAAATAAAGCCTGGTTTGGTCAGCAAATGTCAACTTGGACCGACTGTGACATTTCTTTCCAGCTGTTTTTTATTATTATTATTATTTTAAATATAGTGTTGCAGATAATAAAAAAAAAAGTCAAACCAGACATGAAAACAAGAAGCTGTATTGCGTTTGGAGACAGACCAGAATCCTTCGCTTTCAATGATTGATGTGTTCCTGACTGTCTGAGTCGGGATAATCGAAACAGTACAGAACAGTAAAGTTTGCCACATTACTCATGGTTGATAGATAGGTGCCCACCTACGCTCTCGGTTGCTGGCTTGTTGTTGAACACACAATCCACTGCTTCGTGTATGTGAGTGAAACAAAGTCTTCAGCTGGGATTTGCTCTGGCCCGAATGTTTTACAGCTTGGATTTTAACTCTTGTCAAGGCTTCAGTGAGGCCACACCTCTTGGCCCCGTACTGACGTGCAATCCATTACCTTCTGTCTCTGCAGATTGTGGAAACACTCTGTCTTGATCTGTGAAGAAAAGTCAGGCTGCTCTCTCTCTTGTAATCTCAGTTTAATTAGCAGGAGGGGGGGAAAAATGTTGCAGGACCAATAAGCTGCAACTTAAGGATGAAGATCTGTTTTCTTTGAATAGGACGACAGATGCTCGGGGTCTCGCTCTCCCTTTTCACTGCGACGCACAGTGGCCACATCCCCCACATTTAAACCTCGGCCATTCAGTCATTTTCAGTGACAGATGTCTGCATCACCGAGGCCTTTGTCTACCAGTCATTATTAATCTGCCCTGTGCGTAGCGTAATCAGAGATGATCAAGCGTTTATTTGTGTAGAAAGGTTTGCTGTTCTGCTCCACATAACTTGTCGTGCTTTCACACAATTGCCAAAAAGGGAACTGGGTGAGACTTCTTAACTGATCAAACTGATTTTTTTCACTTATTAAACTCAAATACTCTGTGCTACAGGGAAGTGCAGAAACGATACGATGTACATGTATTTTAAGAAAATAAATACCAAACTGGCAGCACACAGTATTGCCAATGTCTTTTAGTGTTTTCTCTTGTTTTTTCAAGGCAGGATAATGACAGAAAAATCAAAATGTGTTTTCCCAGGCATAGCACCTATTCTTTAGCTCATTGCTAATTCAGCATCTTTGAGCCCGACATTTATTAGGGGTCTTAACTTTTTAAATTCCTTGCAGGGGCTTTCAAACATCAGGTTCAGCCGGTGTAGAAACCCCACACAGTAATACATTAATACATTATGTGTGTTGCTTAATGAGCTTAAGCTTTATCTCATTAAGATGGTATTTAGTGTTAATCCCGGCCTTGAATGAAAACAAAATTAGCTTTGGAATTGTTCACACATTGCGTTAACTAAGAGGACTAACATAAACCCAGTAAATAAAAAAATAAAAAAATAAAAAAATAAATCTGTAAGATAGAGAGCGCATACCAGTCAGTAGAACTCAGTCCATCAGTGCTGATCCAATGAAAATAAATTTGGAGTGTTTGACTGTATCGGCACAGATCTCTGTCACAAGCTGTGCGTAGGTCAACAAAGACCGGAGACAAACGTGTTTCATTAACGGAGCGCACCGGTAGCATACGAGGTCAACACTTCAAAGCACCTAAAAAGGAGAAATCTTTGCTCACTAAGCAAAGATTTTAAGATGTTGTGATGGTTTTGTGATGCCTTTAAAAACAAAACCACAAGTCGTTAGCCTCATTTAGTCAACAACTCGTCAACCACATTTAGACCGCACGAGGACTTTTCAACCACGTAAAAGAAACATACGTGTTCAGATTTCTCTTTTTAATCACATACACATGTTTTTAATCAGATACATCAAACAGCGTTGCTGACGCTGATCATGTTAAATTATTATAAGTTCAGTCAGTTTTTTTTTTCTTTCTATTCTGCATATTGTAACTTTGAGGCAGGAACAACTGTGGGATTCCTGTGAAGCTGATAGGTTTATACAACCTAAAGAAACTACATCATTAGCTTAGCTCTGATTCACTCTGACAGGCTAACACTTGGCATTGACAACATTGGCTTCCTCTGGAAAGAATGCTTCATTGATCTGCATGCAAAAGCTACATTCATACTTACTCAAGCATTTAAGTTATGATCAGAAATAGTGTTTTTAGGTTTTAAAATGTCTTTTTATTTTATTTTATTTATTTTTTGCACCCAAACAGATTGTGGGAAAAGAGACATGAGTCTAGTCCAAAGAAAACGCCGCTGCTGAAAACGTGGAACTGAATCAACAAGTTGTGAAATCTGAACTAGAACGCAAACACCATCCATAAAATAGCCCTCTGCAATTGCAGGCCTCCCACTCTGAAACTCTATGGGGGTGCAGCACAAACATCCATGGAGAACAACAAGTTTCACAATCTAACACACAACAAAATACCTCCTCTGACTGCTCCAACCGCACACCCACACACACACGCACACACACACACACACACATGCACCCTTTTTAATGGTTTATTGCACCAATGTGCTTTCCCATGTAGATGCCAGCTGATTTAGGGAGAAAAGGTTTGTAGGAGAGAGGCGATGAGGGGTTGGGTAGGGAGGGTTTCTTTCTGCCTGGGAGGTGGGGGCAGGCGCACAGCTGCTGTGTGAAGTAACCATGGAAACCTTTGTCTAAATTCATCGAAATGGGAGGGGCATTTTCTAAGAGGCTACACCAAAAAAAAAAAAAAAAAAGAAATAAAACACAAAAGAGTTTTTCATTTCTTTCATGGTACCCGTGTTTTTATGCGACCGTGTTTAATTTCAGACCACTATCAGACACCATAATTTACCTGGGTGTTATTTGACAACAAACCCCAGGAATAACAAGTCATCTAAATTTGAGACTGGCACAAGAGCAAGTCATTTCAATAAACCTAATTTGAAACACATGGGTTTTATTTTTTCAGCTCATTTGTACAAATAACACAGCGCCAGCAGGAACTATAGCTCAAAATAGGGCTTATTTATTTAGTATAAGTTTTATAGGTGCAGCCATGTTTGCATACATTTTGGCCCTGCTTAGTTTTTGTTATATAAGAAAAGCGTTAAAAAAACAAACAAAAAAAAACATAAACATATCAATTGAGACTTTATTACTAATTGAAGGATCTGGTGTATGCTTTCCATATTTAGTCTAATAATCAGGAGACAGATAGTTAAAATCCAATTTGAAATATTGGAGTCTTCTCTATATAACGTAGCGATAAGCTTAAGTTCACTTCAGCAATTTTCATCATATTAAATATTTTACGAAGTATTCCACAGCCTGTTTTAGAGAGCATGTTGATTCAACATTTGTCTACTAGGCTGCATTGGCGTTATGGAAATTATCATGATAAAATTGTTAATTGCAGTGAATTATTTTAAAGGTTGACCATGCATAGCATTTCCTGTAATAAAAATATGAAGATGCACTTATGTTTAACACTATCAAATGACCAGCACACATTTCTCAAAGAATCAAGAAATGCTTTTATTTCTAAAGGCATGAAGTCAAAGTCTGTTCACAACTTTCAGGTGTAAAGGGTTTGGATGTTTTCAAGATAGATTGTGTGAAGTTATTATTTTTCTAACCTGCAATAGGGTGATATCACCTTGTGACCCCAGTTGTAAACATTTTCTTCATATCATTCACAAATATTGCACTAATCTCGTATAAAAATTATTTTTTAAATGAAAAGGTCTAAACCGCCATTACAATAAATGATTTAAACACGGGGATTCAGCGTCTTGTTCATGAAATTTCAGCTGGCTATAGTTGTGTCGCTAGAGTGCCCTCTAGTGTCCGTGAAAATGTATTGCGCTTCACAAGATCTAGACAGGTAAGTTGTACAGGCATTAATTTTAATTAAATTTAAAGAAAGTTCAAAGATATGATTCCAAAAGAAAAGCAAAAAAATAAAAATAAACATAAACATTAGCCATGTGGACGGATAAATGCCCACTCTTAAATGAGAGGAGTACAAAATATCACAATGAAATATGTACATCACAAAAATGACAAATACACAGACGAGCACGCTCAATTAGATGGAAACAGGTATTTACATAAGATTAAATATTTGATCATAAATAATAATAAATGCATTGGTTGATTGCTCATATAGAGCTGAGGTACACTGTATCTGACAGGCAATGCAAAGTTTGTTTTTCTTCTTTTTCTTACAGTAAAATAGCATCCCTGTCACCAGCTCTAGTTTTAAATAGAAGACAGACTCGGACTGAAAAGAGGGAAAAGGCCACCTCTTTCAATCCGAGTCTTTTGTAGATAAATTTACATTCAACTTAGCTCAAGCCTGAGCGTTGGCTGCAAACAGACGAGAAGCTCAAACATATTTTACTTGAAGCGGTGCTAAAAGGTAGTCACCGAAACAAAAACAAAAAAATCAGTGTAAACGCAAAAGCGAACCCAGAACCGCGATGACGCCTTCCTTCCCGGTTCCAAGACAAAACCGCGAGATGAGAAAATTTATAATATAAAAAAAGACAGGAAAACATGTCAAACGACAAAAATCCACCCGTTTTTCTGTCAAAAGGGGGGAAACAGAGACTCTCATCAGAGAACATTGGTAACATTTCATCACATGACAAACGAGTATGGATATACAAAAATCAGTTCTAGTCATATACAGACAAAACAGACGATCATTATCCCGTCTGGTGAACAAAGATGGAACAACGTCATCCCGATCTCATTTCATTTCTTTTTTTGCTTCTATGTACATTTTACTCTTTGCTGCGTGTAAGTAGATGGCATCCTCAAAGTCAGATTCCCTATACGAAAGTGATCAGTGATTAAAAAAAAACACACATCTAAACAAATAAATCTAAAGATGTCTTGTTTTCAACGACGTTGTCATTTTTATAGCTAAAAAGATGATGAGCAAACAAACTTCAAGTAGAAACTGAAACATTTGTGCGTGTGTTGCCGTCTGCCTCATTACAGTGTTTGCTATTTACAGCCCCAGACTTCCTCTGACGGAGCTGCTGCGGCGGCGCCGCCGAGGCGGATCCGTGAGACGTTTTCTTCTCAGGCTCCATGTCGGGGAAACTTAACACTCGTTTTCATACCAGATCTAAACCACGACAAAAAAAGACAGAATACTACAACATATCCAAACCGCCCCTCGATGACACTTTTGGGTTATTAGTGGCCATCTTGCTTCTGACCTTTGACACCTCCTATTAAACAGATCAATTCCCTCCCACAGAAGATCTCATCATATTTTTTTTTTATCTTGAACAACTCAGGTCGACATGACTTAAAGAAATAAACTTACCCGGACACGTCCGTCCCTCTATATCTTCCTCAAATTAAGCGTTTCATGTTTCGAGTGGAGACCCTCGCCTGCCTTTCGCCTTACCTCCCCATCCCCCCGTCTAATCTCTTTTAGCGCGTCCTTTCCTCTTTCTCCTGCCAGAGTTCTCCTGGGGCTTCTCCTCTTTGCTCCCCGTTAGCGGCGCTCCGTTGGCAGCTCGGCTCAGGCCGTTCAGGTTGCCGTTGGAGACGGCCTTGCCCGCCTTCGAAGAGGAGGCGGTGTCGCGGCGTGCGGGCTGCTGGCGGCGGTAGGTCTGGTAGTAGAAGTTGCCGAACAGGACGATGAAGGTGATGGCGTAGCAGATGAGGGAGTAGTGCATCCAGTGGGGGAAGTCGCAGTTGACGTACAGCGACAGGGCGGTGTGGCCGATGGTGACGTGGAACTGGACCTGAGGCATTTATTTAAAAAAAATCCATTACTCTAAAAAATGTTTAAATTAAAATCCAACCTACATGTTCTTTCCCCAAAAAAGGCCTTTTGTTTCTTACCATCTGAATGATGGTCAAGTACTTTTTCCACCACAGGTACTTTTGGATCTTCGGTCCGCAGGAGGCCAAGCCGTAATACAGATACATCAAGACGTGGATCAGAGCATTCATGTGTGCACCAAAGAACGCTGCAGGGGCATAAACAAAGTAAAGTCAGGGTGTCTTTAAATACTTCTTGTACTTTTCCATTAAAGCAACAAAGAGTTTTAGTAAAACTTCAGCAAAGGCCCCTTTGGAGAAGTGTTCATTTAGACCACATATTTTAATTTAAATTTGATTGATTTAATTTTGATCACAATTAGTCATTTCTTATCATTTTAGTTTCAGCCTAGTTCTAGTCAACGAATTTCTTAAGGCCTCACATCTTTGTGGAAGTATTTTTTATATCTGACATATATAACAAAGGATGGAATTGAATTAAAGTTAAGCAAATAGATTATGTTTAATATTTTGAAACATCAAGTATAGAAGTATAAGTATAGCTATTCCCCCCCCCCTCCCCCATTTATTCATTTAGAAAAACATGGCTCATTTCACAGCTTTATTCAGACTTTAGTTTGACAGGTCAGTATAGTCCCCTTTTTATGATTGGATGAGTTATATTACTAAGGTGGGATGTCGTTTTTCAGTAATCAAGCTTTTATTTTGGAGAGTATCTTCAAGCTTCATTTTCAAAACTCAACATAATCCCCTTTTCATGTCTGGTTTAGTTTCATGATTAATGTAATCTCCTTTTGCTGTAATATATTCCAATATATTCCACAAAATGTTGAGGCTTTTGTTTTGAAGAGTAATCTTGAATTCATTTTGAAAAATCAACATGATTTTTATATTTTCAAGATTAGTTTAGTCCCATTATTAATGTGGCGCCTATTTATTGCAATCATAAACTCTACAAAAACTTTTATTTTGAAGAGTGACCATCGTTTTTGAAAGGCCAACATATTGAATTTTTCACAGTTTGTTGAGTTCAGTTTGCAATGTACCGTCTTTTTCCGCAGTAATCTACTAGGTCAAACACTGACGCTTTAAATTTGAAGAAGCTTTTTAGTCATTATTTTAAAAGCTCGACATAATCGTTACGTATGAATTGTTTAATAAAAAAGTGTGTATTTTGCATTAACCGCAGAGACTCATGACGTTGTGAGCAACTCACACTGTCCTCCGGCCACCCACTTGATGCCGATCCACCACAGCGTGAACATGGTGCAGTGGTGATAGACGTGCAGGAAGGTGACCTGGTTGAACTTTTTCCTCAGAATGAAAAACACCGTGTCCAGGTACTCGATGCCTTTGGAGATGAAATACCACCAGAGAGCTCCTGCCACCTGTCTCCCACAGGAACACGTGGCGAATCAGGGAGGTGAAGGTAAAAACACTTGAACACAAACAGAGCTACAACAATAAAACTAGAAGCCAAACGTGTGCGAGGGAACCGTGTTTCTCTTTCCCTCTCATCTTTGACATCCTAACCTCACCGTAAACATGAGAACAATGTGCTCACGGGTTCTGTGTCGAGCTTGTATCCATGTCATGGAGCAACAGAGAGTGAGGTGAAACAGAATACCAACTCCTCCGTCACCTCACGGGTTCTTCCGCGGTCCGGCTGAACGGACTCTAATCAGGTTTCCGACGCCAGAAAGTGAAGTGACAATGAAATGCTCACGTTGCCCATCCTAATCACTTTTGGTACATCAGAACTTTGTGGACAAGAAATGTCAAAACGTGCAAAAACTAGTCCTTGATACCTTTTAGAGACTTTGTCAAGCTTGCAAGCAAGTTATTCAACAGTTGGAATAAACTCTGAGACTAAATGTACTCTGTATTCAGTGCATTCACTTCAGTGCATGCAGTTATATTCTAAGGTGGAACAATATAAGATATATATATATATATTTTAGAAATAAAAATATCTCAGAAGTGTAACATGCATTGGTATTTGGCCTAACTGAGTCGATACATCTTGCCCGACGTACAAAATGCTATTACAGTCAATGAACTGAAGTAAATTCTGAGAAATCCTGGAAGGAAAACTTGAAACAACTTTTTTATTTGCAAAACCATTCTGAAAACCAATTATCCATTTTCTTCCATTTGACTCTCTCTATATATATATATTGTGTGTGTGTGTGCATGACAGTAAATCTTAATAAAAACTCTGAGGTTTGTGGTAGAAGTCTAACAACATGTATAACAGTGGCAGGAATACATTAGTAGGATACAGTATCTTGTAAGATAGTGTGCATGTGGTTGTTTCTTTAAAAATGTTTTTCAGCTTTCAAGACTCCACAACACTCACCCTGACTTCATTCGGATCATCTGAGTAGTCCACAGGTTGACATATGTAACTGTACTGCGCTGCCCGGGCTGCCATAAAGAGCTGAAAGAACAAAAAGAGCAAAAGGCTCATCGTCGCTGCACAATACCAATTTTGGGAATGCTGTGACGGGGACATGCACGGATGAGAAAGGACATGGGTGTGCGGCTAAATCTGTTTCAATAACAACAACAACAACAAAAAAAAAGTGCAGCATGTACCTCTTTAAAGATGAAGAAGTTGAGGAAGACCATGCTGAAGTTGTAAACAATGAGCGTCTTGCGGAGCTGGAAGGGCTCTCTGTTCTTCATGTACTTGGGCCCCAGCCAGAGGAAGAGCAGGTAGGAGCTGCTGATAGCCAGCGTGGGGAGGGGGTTGTCCATAAGAGGCCATTTCTCCACTCGCTTATCTGCAAGACACACATTCCCGCTTACACATGAAGCATGCTAAATGCTAAATGTTCACATTATAGGACCTGCTGTAAGAAAGCTTACAGGATGTTTCTTTTTTTTTTCTCCCCCCATCTTTCTTACAGTAACATAAAATTCAATTTCAGTGCCATCACCAAGCTGATTTCCTCCAAACATTAACCAAGTCTGAAAGCTGAAGATGTAGACATTGTCCTTTAGGAAATAACAGTGATGTGTGTCACAGACTCATTTTACACGGTCATTTTTAGCAGCACAAGACGATGTTTGAGAAGTCCGCCACAAAGTTTCTAGTTTATGGAGTACGGTCAAATTCTGGCAACCGCAAACAAAATCTCTATCTTCAGTTTCTCATGGATCCCACCCTCGGAGCCAGCAACGTGCTGCTCAGTATTACCTGCAATAGTCAGGGTCCATTTGTAGAACTCTATGGTGTCGTTTATTAAATGCGTGACAATCTCCATGGTAACGACCTGCAATCAAAGAGACGGGTAAGAAAAAAATAGCTTAGCTCATAATCTGTTGAGTCTGAAGAGCAGTCATTGCTAATGTCGCGCTGAATATGCGTTGTTCTGAAATAGTAACCCGTTAATAGGTGTCCGATAATCAAAGCCCGTGGCAATCATTTGGTCTTTTTTTTTATTAATAAGGCTGTTGTCCCACGAGGCTCTGATTGGTGAGCCACAGACTTCACTGCGCACGCAGGGGAGCACCGGTCCGCAGAGCGCATGTGTCAGCGCATCTCTGGCCAAAACACGACCACCAGAGGGAGGAGAGAAAGGGGTTGGGGTGGAGAGGGTTTGGGGGGCGGTTGTGTCAGGCTCTAGTAAAACAGATCATATCCCGACAAGTCAAACAAAAAGAATAAAAATAATAATAATAAAAAATACACTGCGGAGCACATACAGGGGGATTTTTTTTTTTTTTGGTTAGCCAAAAAAAAAAAAAAAAAAAAAAAAAGAATAAAAATCAGCCCCCTGCCTCCTCCTCCTCTTCTTCGGAGCGGATCAAGCGCTACTGCAGCATCTGCCATCCACCATGCGCTCCACCGACAAACTAAGCACAGGATCCACATCACCATCTGAATAAACGGCTGGCAATGTAATATTATATTTTTGGTTCAAATATATATTGAAGGAGCTTTATTGTATGTCTTTAATTTCAGCGGGAAGCAGCGCGGCCTTAAAACTGCAATGCAAGGCTTACCCAGGCCTGCTTCCAATCCGATTCCTTTACATTTCGTCCCAGAGTGACCAAAAGCTTAAACCTTCGAATCAAAACAAATAATATATATGTTGTTGGGGTTTTTTTAAGCTAATTACTTATGTGTGTGAAGCACGCATTAAAACATAATAACAATCGGCACCGATGTCGCCTTCTGCTGCCCTGCGCCTGTAGGGATGCTCTTTACCTTACCGCGCGGCTGCTTTCTGAAATCCCTCTGATATTACAGTCAGCGCAAGGTCACGCAGATGCAGCTGATACCGCTACTGTTTGCCGATCCCGCTCAGTGCAAACTAATGAATCTGCATCCAGAGTGAAATGGACGGGGGCCGCTGGTCCAACAGCAAATTTCTCCTCAAGGTACCATCCTATCCTCCAATGCGAGGCTGCTTCTACGAATTGCACCCCAGACCCGTGGAAGGGGAGGGGAAAGTCACACACCATCCTATCTTACACTTCCGGTTTATCTTTCAAAAGAATGCACAGGTGTTTAAAAATAAAGAGGCACCTAAAGCCGCTTGTTAAGATACAGATGCTTTTTATGATGAAATCTGAAACTCTTTGAATCCGTTTTGTATCTTAGTGTTTCCAACTCTGGGTTGGTTCTTGTGTTACGGTTTCGACTTGCTCATATTTGAAGGACTTAGAGAAAGATCCTTGAGAAGTGTCATCAAGGAAGATGAAGTGTGAAGTACCTCAGGGTTGTGCACTTGGATCCTTTTCAGTTTTTATTGCACATTTTGAGTCTGAGGGATGCCATTTGCACTCATAGTGTGACGTTAATGCCCATGCCATGTTGATATTCAGTTTCATATTAACGCAATGTGGTTTAAAGTGTTTTATGGGGAGAACAAGGGAACAGAGATGAATAACCAAACTAGGCATCGAGCACATTATTCACATTTTAGCATCTCTTCATTAGCTAGGGGTAATTTTTTACTTGATTGTAAGATCTTATTGATGTCCAACAGTTTACACCATTGTACACCTCTCTGATGTCCTAACACTCTAAGTCCCTGGCCAAATAAATTCCTCATCCAAGGCCATATTGGTTGTGCTACAGTCTCATCTGAGAACCAATGAGGTTAGATTTTTAGTTTTCTTGCAGAATTTATTTGCAGCAATCTCCCAAGGGAGATAAACTTGTTAAATATTTTTTTTTCCTTTTAAATGACTTTGAAATACATATTGTTTACCATCATATTTTTCTTTCTGCACTACCAAACAGTTTTTTTGGGGGGGGGCGGGGGGGTATTTCTTTTGTTTACTTTAATCTTTTAAGTCAACAGTTTGTAGGCATGTGTTAATCTGTGTTTCGTTACTTGATTTAATTTCCTTCCACTTGATAAAAAAGATAATTTTTACAACTGTAAGTTAAAAACATTGTAAATCCAACTCTTTTTCTTAAGTAGAAAGAATTTGTATTCAATTTATTTTGATGTGCCTGTATCTTATATTATATAATAATAATTGTGATATTTAGTTAAGGGTTTTCATCACTCATGACAATGCTTTTGTCAATTTACGGTCCAGATTTTAGTATTAAAAAGGTTTTATTGTGTGTGCGTGTTACTAGTGACCTTTTATCTTTTTTTTATTATTATTTGAAGGTCGTTAAATGAATTTCCGGTGCGGTTCGCGTTGTCCTTGGGTGACTTGACTCAGCGCGCCTCTTTTCTTCCACTTGTGCGGGGCTGTGAGTGAGGGAGAAGAGAAGTGAGTGAAGATGCTATGCGCATGCGCACAAAGGGAGGCGGATGCAGCAGCAAAGCATCAGCTGCATCACGTCAGCCGGACGGAGCAGACAGGAAGGAGCAGAGCCCCGTGGGCAGTTGTCCGTGGGTTCACCACAGTAAAAGTATCGCCAAATCATTTTGCTGGGATGAATATCATTCAGAGCTGCAGCCGCATTGTGCGTGGTTGATATTCGTCTTTATATGAATTCAAATTATATTTCTGGGCTTCACATTTCAATAAAACGTTGATTAAAGAGGTCAGCGACGTTTTATTTTGGCACCATTTGAGCAGAATGCCGCATGCTACTCGGTGACTCTTGACACTTTGTTAATCGGCTCCTGCACCGGCTCTTGTCCCAGCCATTCTTTATCCCTTTATCTGTTTTCTGGCTGTGAATCAGCAGAGGATTTTTTGCGCAGTTTTTACACGGCCCAGACATGACAGGAACCACGGTGATGGGTCCTCTGGGCTCGTCTCATTGACTGTCGTGAGCTCATCCACAGCTTTCAGGCCCGGTTCCAACATCTCGGATCTATTTCCTTATATGATGATAATGATGGTCCGATAAGGTGTAGTTTTGGATTTTCTTCTCTTTTTTTTCTAACAGTGAGGAGAACACGTTCACTGGTATGATGAAGATTTGGAGCACCGAGCATATTTTCAGGTTGGTACCGCTGAGATTTGTTGTTTGGAGCTTTATTAAAGCTCCAAACAATCTGTATATTATTGTAGTTCTGCGATGGTGAAATATGTAGCTTCATAATGATTGTTTTTCAGTCAGTAAGTCCTGTTTGACCAATGGGCAGTGGCGGTTTTTGCATTAATGATGCCCTGGGCAAGCCCCTCCTTCTGAACCAAAAAAAGGGAATCCATATTGGCAACAAAACAAAGAAGCAACAACAAAATAAACCTACTTTGATTGATTGCGGACCAGGAAAACCCTAGCAGATCTGGAGTTTGCTAGATGACGTGACCCAGTCATCCAGTTGTTACAATTCGACTCTGCATGGGCTGAAGTGTAACAAGCAATTTGTCAAACTTGCTTAAATCACTACACTCACCTAAATTGTTCCTGATTTTAACACAACAGCCTTTAGGACACAATGTTCACTTGCTGACTAATGGGATAGACACGGGAGGTGATGTGTCGCTACTTCTCCATTCATTTCCTGTGGAACATGTGCAATGAGGCGACAACTTGCCCTCCTCCTCCAAGTGGTGGACAAAATTTGTGCGTGTAAAATTTCAAGCTCGTGCACATAGAGGTGCACATGTGGTTAACCGATGCAATACAAGAAAGTTGAAAAATGTTCAACTTTTGACAGTACCATCACTATCGCGTTTCATGTGTTGGGATCACCCCAAATGGCAGAAAACTGTCACTTTTCACTGTCATTTGTCACTCTGAGGCTGTAAAAGAGTCCGTCCACTAATATGTGTGATTACTAATGAACAATCATTTTTGTTAACGTCACCTCTCAATGGATATAATGTTATCCCTGATCCCTTTTGGAAGAAAAAACCAAACAAAACATAGCAAAGATGTTATAGATGTGTTTACATCATTTTATGTAACCCAGGTAGATTGAATTCTTTTTTTTTCTTTTTCAACACAGAGCAAGCCCTATTTTGTCCCACAACAGCAAATATTTGATGTTTTCCATCTTCTTGCTTCTGACTAATTATGCTCCGATTTGTGTGCAGTTACCCGTGGGAGACTGTGATCAAGGCTGCCATGAGGAAGTACCCCAACCCCATGAACCCCAATGTGGTTGGCGTGGACGTGCTGGATCGCAGTCTGGACTCAGAGGGACGCCTTCACAGCCACAGACTCCTCAGCACAGAGTGGGGACTACCGTCTATTGTACGAGCGGTCAGTCAAAACCACTGAGATGTTCAGAAACATATCTACATTTAGGTCATAAACAGGAAGTTTAGTCCTGTCACTGTTCTTGAAGCATCTTCCTTCAGACTGGCTTGAGTATTTATGTGTGTGTAGATACTGGGGACCAACCACACACAGACATATGTGAAGGAACATTCTATAGTTGACCCAGAGGTGAAAAAGATGGAGTTGTCCTCAACAAATGTGAGTCAGTCCCAACATTTTATTCAGAAATGTGCTGCCTTTGAACCTGAAAATCTAAATCTGCCAATGTGAGTGAGTGAACTGTGGCACAGTTTACACCTCTGTGTAATCATTATTTCTCCAGTATAAAAATGTACATATAAATGTCGTAGTCGTAACATTTTTTGAATAAATTGTACCCACCAGATTACTCTCACCAACCTGATATCTGTAGATGAGAGGCTTGTTTACACACCACACCCAGAAAATCCAGAGGTGTAAGTCACCATCTCTCCGTTTTTCACTTAATTTCTTGAAGATTGTTGTCAGAGAGTGCATGTTACACGAAGTTTAGGAGGACAATAAGATGCGACATCTCCCAAGATGTCACGACGATCACTTCTTATCTTTCTGTATGTGTCCGTGTCTGCTCCTCAGTACTGTACTGACACAGGAAGCCATCATCACGGTGAAGGGAGTCAGTCTGAGCAGCTATCTGGAGGGCCTAATGGTCAGGAGCATGTCTGCCAACGCCCGGAAGGTAAGACGAAAATAAAACCTTTTTATCTATAGTTTCTCTTTGAGTGAAGATCTTTAGTTAAATTCTGCCTTGCAGAAGCATTCATGCTTTGTAACGCTACAAACACAAACTTTATGTTTGTTATTGGGATTTTATGTGACAGACCAACAGAATGTATCACATATTTGTCAAATTGAAAGACACGAGTCTGAAGATACGTTTTAGAAAACTCAAAAGTCCGATGTTCATTTATTCAGGCTTTGAATATTCAGTCCTGACACTGATTTAAAAATTGGACTTAGGTCTGGTGGCTTTCTCCGCTTTTCCTAACATCAGCTTGCAAGAATGTTGTGCATGAAGTTGTTTTGTTGAAGAGATTTGCTGCACAGGAAAGTCAACCATCTTGCTCTAGATGCAAAATGTTTACAAAACAGTGATTATTTTGGAAGAAGAAAAACAAAGAACCCTTCTCCAATGAAGGTGGATGGATCATGATTTGGTCATTTTTCATAACCAAACGCACATGGAGCATTTTTTTTTTTTCATGCAGATGCTTATAAATGCCGTAACATACTCCTGGCAAATGTGACGCTATTTATGAACAAACTGAAAATGACTCCTGCAGCTTTGAAAAGATCTTAAGCATAATTTCCACAGAGAGATGTAAGATCAACATGGCTCCCAGTTTCAGTATCTTTTAATCACTAGACACTCAAAGACAGTGTGTGCAGGAGAGCTAAACTGTCCTGCTGAGACGGACGTCTGTTGCTTTATGAAAATGTCCAAACGAGACCGGAAAGATTGAACTTTAAAAGTGAGAACATTTAGAAGTGGTGATACTTGTCAAACATTTACTTGCCTTACTCACTTCATTACATTAAATAATAAAGATGTGTTATCCTCATATGACATTTGCATATAAGGTCATGTTTTGGTTACTTTGCTTTTTGTAGTACTTTAGCTGCCAGAGAAGTGAACATTAATATTCATAGCATTTCTTACAGTATTTTGTACATTTGTGCTCATTGTCTTTTGTCCATCCTTAGGGCTGGGACGCTATTGAGTGGGTCATCCAGAACTCTGAAGGGGACGATGTACCACTCTGTGACATTTACTAACACTGGTAACTCTGCCTTCCTTTAGACATTTTCTACTAGATCCCCAGAAGAAACCATAGAACATGCTCTGTTATTCGTATCGTAGGACTCCAGATCCACTGACGACTGCTTTCCTCAGCCGCTCCTCGTGCCTGAAAGGGGAACGAGGGGGGAATTCTGAGCATCTTCCGGTCCTCTGCAGATGGTTCTTTCATGTGAAGAAAACTAAACCTTTGCCAAAGCAAAAATGGTTCTTGAAACTTTCTGGGACTGCGTTGCCAGGTTTGGCGGTTGTGACTCATTTCCAGCTCCTCATTTATAATCCAATAACAGTTAAACCACATGGCAACAAAACAGAGACCTGTGTCTGCTAAGCAAACCTAGCAGACTTTACAATCTTGAATGTCACTATTGTACTTATGAAGTGACACTTTAGGAAAAACACTCGATATGGAAGACGGACGCAACAAGAAGGTACACACCAATGTTTTTTTGTTTGTTTTTTTAAACAAGGTACAGCGTATTGTTGTCATGCAACTGTCTCAAAGGCTTTACTTGGACTAGTTTGATACCATATGAAAACTCCTACAGTGGGAAACGGGTTAAAATATGGAGATGTTACTGGTGCTTAATTTGTGTTACACTGGACAAAAAATGTTATATTACTGATTGGGCATGATTTATATTTGCCGCATTAGTTTCAGTCCTGGATCGCCAATATTTTTCATGTTTAACATCAGCTTTATCTGCGTCAGTCTTCATAGTCTTCATTTGTTTTCCATGCAAAATAAATATGATTAGATGAGACAAAAATGATGCATTTGTACCTGAAAACACTGCAAGCAGGGTGGTGGTACCATCATGCTGTGGGACTGATTTGCACCCCCCCGCCCCCAACTGGTATTTTTGGATCTGATATCTCCGCAGACGTGATCGTTGAATTTTTCAACTGTGTCTTGACACAACAGCCAAATGTCTGAATTGGAAACCGTTGAATATTCTGGTAAAGGTGGTTTTAAAATTGCTATAACAGCTTAGCATTAAGCCTCAACACAATTAAAAATGTATAGAATGCATTTAAGAGCTAACTCTGTCTCAGGAAATCCACCAGTTTGAGAGGTCAAATATTTATCCTGGGTAATAAATTTAATGCTTATCGATCTAATCAAGTTGAAAGGCATACTATTTTAAGATCACCTTTGTATTATGCACCATCCCAGGGGATGTGTTTAAAAAAAAAACACAATATGTGGTCATCCAGGTCTGAAACCAACATGGAAAGTACAAATCTTGCACAATTTTGCAAAACATGAAGGACTTTGGAGAAAACAAAAAAAGATGAATCTGAAAAAAAACATATGAATGAAATACTGGACTGTACCATCAAAATTCCCTTCATCTGATATTTAACATCAATGAGTGTTTTGGAAACGTACCAAGAACAGATGAAGAAGAAGACATGGTGGTGTCCAAGGTGGGCAGATGTTGGCATTTATCTGGCCTTAAAGCGACACGAGTGTTTTGCTTTCATGCCTTTGCCAGTCATACACCTCATGCTTCCAGACGACGCGCCTGTCCATAGATGCAACCTTCGTGTCCTGGAGATCAGGAGCAGTACTGTATGTGTGGTGATGCAAACTGGGACTAATGTGCTAAAACATGTTTCTGGATAGCGGTAAATATAGCTTATTTGTATAAATGATATTTTAAACATACATTTAGTGAATGCTACTGCTTTCATTTTGTGTTGCATAAAAAACATTTGTATACTTTTTTGTTTTGAAGCGCAACTTTTGCCTGGCTGCAATGAAAGAGATGCTAAAATAATTAAAGCAGAAGTGAAAACAATGAGTGATCCAAACTGGTCTGTCGTTTCGAAAAGATGAGTTCAAATTGGACTGAAATATAAAACGGTGTCTGAACTCTGACCCAAAGCCAAACTGATGGTTATAAAGTAGTGAAAAATTGTAAGCCAATGGCTCCACCAGACAGGCCAGCGAGAACAGAGATGTTGTGAAATGAGACTGAAACTGAGCTGCTTGCTTACAAGGAAAAGTCTGCATGTGGCTGAAAACTAGCAACACACGTCACCCTAAATGCACTACCACCATCGCTGTGCTTAAGCAAACATACGGCTACAATGTAGATTAGATTAGAGTAAGTAATTCATGCAGCCGGAGGACTAACCAAATATTGTGTGCATAGGAATGAACATACCATTCAGAAGCCTGACTTTTTTTTTTACTTAAAGTACCTTTTGTTATTGTTCTCATGTAATATTCAAGTTTTTTCGGGTTTTATTGTCTGTAGTGAACTGCAGGTGTTAAAATACTCCAAAGTCCAATTGAGAATTTGCAGGAAAAGGTTGAAAACA
The DNA here is from genome assembly GCF_051168715.1 of Poecilia mexicana. Taxonomy (NCBI): domain Eukaryota; kingdom Metazoa; phylum Chordata; class Actinopteri; order Cyprinodontiformes; family Poeciliidae; genus Poecilia; species Poecilia mexicana. Next base: position 24,041,212 of record NW_028263385.1, on the reverse strand, counting down.
ATGTTTATCGATGCCGTCCTTCCAATCTGACTGAGATAGAGCCGTTATTCGACAGAGAAGAGGAAGTGAAATTTATGGTTCTGACATCGGGTGTGATGAGCTCAAGAGTGTCAAAAATTCAAAAACATGTATTTGGGTGTTTGTTTTGATTAGGGAAACACGAGTCGGTGATTCCTCCCCGGACGTTATTAGATTCATCGACGCCGGTTGACACAGGGTTAAACAGTGACCAAGACTGACTGGACGTTATAGCTGCTTGAGAGATACAGGAGAGAATGTGTGTGTGTGTCTGTGCTCTATTCCAGAGATATCTGCTGGCTCCACAGAGAATAACACGTCTCTGCAGCATAAAAGGCTGACCCAGTCATCCCGTCTTGACCCGCAGAGTGTCACAGATAAATATTTATACGCCTCCACAGGTGTATGAGCACCGTCTTCTGAATGACAGGTTTTCTACCTCAACAAGAGCAATAAAAATTTTTGCAAGCCACAAAGTTTAAAATGTTCTGTGACAGAATGAAAGAATAGTATAAAAAAAATCTAAAAACATAAATACAATGTTTTGTGTGTGTCAAAACTTCTGTCAAATATTTGCATCACATCAATTTTGATAATGGCCCCCCATGTCTCAACCCAAAACGTAGTGCTTAAAAAAATTAATATTTTTGCATTGTTTAAAAAAAAAAATAAAAAAAATTGGACAACCACAATATGGTTACTGAACAGCAACACCCATCAATTCGGTGCTACAGTTCCCCCTTTGGCCGATAGATGGCACACTTTTGCCGTTACAATCTACTTCTAAAGCCAGTTCAACGCCAAGAGGTCCCATGTTTTCAACCACAAAATGAAGTGTTTGGCTATTAAACTGTGTAGAATACTGATGAATTCATGTTTTTAAGTAACTTCACAGTCCTACAAAACAGGACAGACAGCACTGATCAGCTTATTTATTAAACATAAAAACAGACTGCATTGCATAGCATGTACATAGTTCCTCAAAGTCTGAGCAGTGACAAAGGCCCCTTTTACACTCCAAAAGTCCACTTCTTTAAACCTAAAGTGTGAAAGTTGAACCAGTCGCCAAAAGTCTCAAGAAATAAATATGTAAACAACACAATCAGCTGGGTGTTTGAAAACATGCAGGAGTCTTCACAAAAAAACAACTTTGGTTTCAGAGCGTTGCACCTTAATCAACTCCTCCGTAAAATTAAACGCAGAAAAAAAACAAAAAAATAATAATAGTCAGAGTTTAGAAAAGGTGCAACCAAGACGGAGATTTTGCCGGTGTTGCTTCAAGTTTTGTAAAGGCACACCACAGTTACAGTGGCTTTGATTACGTTTGGTAATACTGCACTCAGTTGCTGCTATGACTGCCAAAGCAGAATTAAAAAAAACCCATATCAAATCCATATAAAAGTGGAAAAAAGCATAAAAACAAAACATCTTGTTTCTCTTCCCTGTATGCATTTTCCCCTTCCAATTAAAGCAGACCACAGCTCCACATAAAACATATTGCACCTTCCCAAGAGTGGAGGCCTTTTAGCATCACTACTTTAATCCATTTTCGATTGAAAAAAAATCGAACAAATTTGAACAAAAATAGAACTTACATCCCACAAACAAGGGAATAGACCGTATTAAAACTGAAAACTTCAGCCAAATATTCCCTTTTCCCCCCTCCTCACCACATTCCTTTCATTCTCCATCACATTCAGTCACTTTCGAATGCTTCTTTTGATCTCATCCAAATATTCAAACCAAATAAAATTGCATAGTTGTCCCACAGCCTGTGTCCTCTCCAGGTCCGTGTTGCAAGTAAATGTACATCCAGGACATGATCGGTTTATGAAACAAAAAAAGAAAAACATCTTTGTACAAGAACAATATGTACAGTCCAGTCCATACTTCTGGAGTTGACTGAAGAAGTAGGGGAGTGTGTGTGTGTGTGTGTGTGTGTGTGTGTGTGTGTGTGTCCGTGTGCGCGCGCGTGTGTTGCAGAGTTCAGAAATTAAACAGACTGATAAAGTCCTGAGGGGAGAGGGACGTGGTGCAGCTTTCGGGGTTGTTGGCCGTGCAGGGATGGTCCGTATCCTAAGAACAAAAGCGGAGACAGTCGTTAGACGGCGAGTCGAAACGCTTCCTTTGCGCCGAATCAGAGCGGAAGACGGAGATGTACCTTCCAGAAGAGGATGTGGCAGTGTGTGCAGAGGTGCAGCGTGTCGCTGTACTGCTCTCTGTGAGCATAGCAGCGGCTCAGCTTGAAGTACATTTTCTTCCACTCCAGGTGACCCTTCTCCGACACCATCAGACGCTTGCGGATCTAAAAAAGGGGAACGCAGACTGCTTAAGGAAACCCTAACCCGTAAGAGAAAGATTCACAGCTACAAAATCCCAGGAGGAAGTTGGTAGAGGTCTTAAGATATTTTTGCCAAACTGAATACAAGCTGAATGTAGAGAACCTTTATGAAATGCTGTGGTATAAAAATAAGTCTTAAGTTGCAAACTGGCCAATAAACGACTTTATCAGACATTGGTGTGGTCCCCCACACCAATGTCCTCCTCCCCTCGTCGTCTTCATACCTGTCTGTCTGTGAAGTGGTACTGGCAGAGTTTCTTCCACAGCAGGCGGTCCTCCGTCAGGGCCCCCAGCTCCGGACACACCTGTCCCAGGCTGACCAGGTCCCTGCCGTCCGTCAGCCGCTGCATGATGTTCAGCTGCAGACTGGCAGGCAGGTCGGTCAGCGACATGCCCGTGGCCGCAGGCTGCAGGAGGGCGAGATGCCGTTAGAAACAGAGTCGTGACCGTGTCGGGATGTGCGACACGGACAGACGCTCACTCTGTTGATCTGGATGTTATCCAGCTGCTGCTGCCACTGCAGGATGTTGTCCATGCGGTGGACCCAGATGTTGATGTTCCCCACCAACACCGACTTGCCCATGTCCTGGACGAGGCCGCACAGCGACACGTACAGCGTCTGCAGCAGCTCTTTGATTGGACGGGCGTTCTGCTGGTCATCGAGAACTGAAACGGATCATTAATCTTGATGTTAAAAAAATAAAATAAAATTCAAATCTTTAGGATGTTGCATGGAAATTTCAACAGCAAAGCTTCAATCTGTAGCTAAAAAAAAAATCACAACAACAACAGATTTTTAGCTACAGATCGCAGCCTCTGAAATGAGTGGCTGCTGTGATCTTCTCAGTTGCATGTATGCGATTTGGCCAGAAGGTTTTGTGACGCTCCCCAAACAACCGAAGTCTGTTTAGCTGAAGGAACATTTAGTTTACACTGCAGCTTGCAGAGGGGTCTGCTGACTGTCAGGGTTCTACACAGTGAAGTTAGAGAGCCAAGTCCAAGCTGTCTTGGCTCATTTTCTCACCTACAATAATAAATACTAAAACACTTCTTCACACCCCACGTTTTGTCACACTTTAACCACAAACTTTAACGTAGTTTGATAGTTAAGTTCCCACCCAGGTTGATACTTCTTCTAATCCCATTTTACTACAATTACAGCTGATGCTTGTAGTTGTAATGTGATGAAGATAGCGAATCTTTCAAGAGGTGACACTTCCGCAGACTCCTGCGGAAGTGTCCAGCTTCACTTATTGCCTTTAAGAAATACATAGAGTCACTTTGAAGAAAAAAATAGTAAAGAAATTCTAAGAGATACAGATGCAAAGAAACGGAAAAGGGCAAAAACAGGAAGTAGATTCTCAAGTTTGCTTGTCCAAATATTACTACTTGTGTTTTGTTTTTGTTTTTTCCTGAGACCCAAGTGATCAGCGTGGATGTACACAAACACACACACACCCACGCACAGGAGGCGTGACAGGGCTCACCTTTCTGAACAACCCTCTCCAGAATATTCATGTAGTTTTTCTGCGCCACGCCGCTGAGCGAGGGGAGCTGCGACTTGGCGATAAGCTCCAGGAGCTGCAGCAGAAAAAGAAAAAAAAAAAAAAAAGAAAAAAAAAAAGAAAAGAAACATAAATTTCTCCCCGTCAGCCTCCGAGACGCTCTGTTCCACCGCCTCCTTACTTTGTGTTTAGTAGGCTGCTGGATTCTTAGAAAAACAAATTCCACGCTTGAACATTTGTAACAAAACTGGGAGCTGTCCACCTGGTTACTGCTCTCGACTGAAGGTCCATTAGCCTCAGCTCTGATTTGTTTTGATCAGAGTCGCCTTGCGGAGGTGAAGCTTCTGGAAGAGTGTTGGGCAACGGCCTAGACGGGAATCAACAACGTTGGCTGATGAAAACATAAGCTTGAAGTTATTTGACCCCTGATCATCCAGCCTTGCGAACTAGCTGACTCACTTCTCAGAGTGTGTGTGTGTGTGTGTGTGTTCGTGCATGCGTAGTTGTTGCCACTGGCTCACAGACATGCAGCCGGCTAAAAGGGTGGCTCATCTGACAGGCACTGTGACGTCATGGAGAAACTCAAAATCAGAGCCATGTTCAGATCTGACCCAAAACATCTGAGGCATAAACAGAAAAGTTACCCACTTTTTGTCCCATAACTTCGATGTCAGATTTAGTTTTACGGGATCCCAATGGAGCAAAAAGTGGTTTTATAACAAATGTAGATTTGGCAGACTCAAACTTTCCACAAGCCATTCTTCTTCATTCCTAATGCTTAATCCCCTTCCTTTCATTGCTCAGGACGAGTTCAGTCGGGCAGAACGGTGTGCGCTTCCGCATCCACTTTCTGACCCATGTGCACGCCGTTTCTATGGAGATAAGCTAGACCCGTAATGTAGATTGCAAAAACCTCAAGAACTTTTGGTTTTAACCAAATCCTTGGTTAAAACCAAAAAGTTTAGAAGTAATCTTAAACTTAATTTCTCCATCATCATATTTCAGATTCATACAAAACTTTCTGTTGTAGGAGTGGGGCCATTAGACGACAAGAAATACGTGACCAATGACCAAATTTAATTATTAACATTCTATATATACAATTACTGTTTGAGAAAACAACCTCAGACTTCCAATTGACATTTCTAGTTTTTGTCGACACATCTAGGAATTAAAGTTAAAAAGTATTTAAGAACTGTTATAGTCCATGTTAAAAGAGCCAAATCTAGCATTTAAAAGGTTTAGGTTGATTCATTTAGTTTGTCCGACCCAGGAAAAGAGAATCTCATCTGTGCTGAACAAGAAGACGATCTGTGTAACTGAGAACGAGTTAAACGAACCCTAAAATGTCGTCAGACAGCGAGGAGCGGCGACCCGGCTCCGACACCGGCTGGATGCTAGAGTTACACCCTTATTGTTCTCTGGGCCTAACACACTGCTATCTAGAACCCGCTCAAAACTGGACAGCTCCAGAACTCCTTGGGGCCGAGAAGAAGAACCCTGCCGATTTGAATCAATGACATACAAAATCAGAACCATCATGTTGATGCCTTTATCTCAGCTAAATCTTTAAATTCTGCGAGTTTGAGATGAAACTTGCGTAAGCAGTAATGAGGCAAACAATCAACTTATGATTAATTGTTGATTAATGGTTTATTAGATCAAAATGACTTCCAGTCAATTAAGAATGTATCTTCTTTCAGTGTTGCAGTTTGGCCGCCATCCAGAAGAGGGCAGCACTAGTACTCTTGAGCAGAGCCAGCTGATATAGAAACAAAGATGGCGGCGCCATACCAGAACTGGGAAGAGAAACAGTCCAGTATGGGACACAAAATGTATTTATGCGGTTCTGTTTTGAAACATAAACAGTCGAGAAGCTCCTTAAGTTATCAACTTAATACAAGAAATCGTTATGTTAGAATATATTTGTTTGTTTGCATTTTTTTTAATTCTCCATATTATGAAAAATGCAGCATTTTGCTATGGATCCTCTTGACACAAGCGGAAAATCGGGTTTTTAAGAAAATGGCCTCTTATGTATTAATCGTCAATCGATTCAGTCTCCTTTAAATCAACTCGTTAATCAATGACTTGTGTCCCCAGTAAGCAGACAAAATGCACCAGTGACCAAAGGGAATGAGACAGAAAACAGAGGGGAAAGAGGAGATGGCAGGCCTAATCGGGTAGATTCAAGTGTGTGTACGTGTTTAGGGGTCTGAATCACCTGACAAGCATCAGGTCTGATTTCATAAACTCCTGACGGGGGTTCACACCTCACTGCACAACACAGCTGTCACAAACGTCCTCAAACCTCCCCTCCCCGCTGTACAGCACAGGGTGACACTTCATGTTCACATAAAGGGTAAAGGCGGGGGGAGGCAGTGTGTAATAGCATCAAGAGGAGGAACAAAGCAGTGGAAATGAAACAAAATTTTCTGCACTAATGTAACAAGGATGAGCCGTTTGGCATTCCAAGTGTAAACCTTGACGGTTTGTGTGGGATAAAAATGAGTTTGAGAAAAACAGACCCAGATTTTTAATAAAACCCCCGTTTGAAGTTGATGTAGGGGATGACGGAGTTTTCAGTAATCATAAATAACGCAAACTTTCCTCAGTATCCTCACCGCAGTCTGCAGAGCCTTGATAAGAGCCACCCTCTTTAACTTTAACCCCCCACCAACCTCCCAGTTCCCCTTCTCAGCCTCTGACAGAAAAAAAAAAAAAAAAACACCTCCCCTGGCAAACACAAAGAGACAGAAGCGACTAAAAAGCAAAGAAAAGAGGAGGACTCACTCTGACAACGTAATTAAATCTCCTCGTGTCCTTGATGGCGCTGGAGAAATCCAAGCGGTTGAAGGCCTCTCCCAACGTACAATATCCGTGGCGCTGGGAGAATTTAATTATCAGAGTATTAGGCTGCAATCCCGCGCAAGAGCGCCGAGTTGTTTACATTAGCAACTGTGATTGCGAAAGTTGATGGAAAGCTAATTGAGACGGTCTTACCTCCTTGGTGCTTCCTTTGTGAACGTAAATCCACTTTTCCCTGTGGAAATCTGGAAAGACGGAGAGAAGCCAGGAAGAAAGTGTTTTTACGTTAGTGGCCTCGCCGTCACTGAGCTGCTCATAAGCTCTGGGATAAATGCATGAGCACGCGACGCAAATAAGATACAATTTCAGAGCTGGTTTAGTTGTTGACGGAACGGTAATGAAATGCTCCAAATTTAGAGATGCAGCAAGCGCGCTTTACACAGCCAATACAGGTTTCTGGTTGCTGGTTTTATTTAGAAAAGGACTAGAACGCATAAAATAATGTACTGTTGCTTCTGGGGATAAATAAAAAGAGATCGCATTGGCATCAAAGTAAATATCTTTAACTTTTGAGGCTGAGATTTATGCCCTTTGTTCTTGGAAGTCCAAAAATTCAGGTTCCAAGTCAGAAAAAGGGGGGTAAAAAAAAAAATGCCCTGTTGGCTGGAAAAATTGAAACTCTATAAAAGGTCAGCATCCTGTATAGTTGCAGAAAACAAAAACAAATTAAACTGATTGAAGCTGCAGGTATGAACTTGTCGCATTAAACCGGTAGTGCTAAATTCATCTCAAATCCCACCGGAGTGTCCCTGCTAATCCTAGACCTAAGCTCCGGCTTCAAGGAAAATCGAATGAACCAATTATCTACTTTATCATTGTGAAAAAAAAAAACAAAGAGTGCAGCATTTGATCTGGTGACATTGTTAGACACAGAACATTTTGAACGTTTCGATTTCTGGCTAAACAACTTGTGCGCCGCTGTATCAAAATTAAATAAAAGGGGGGGAGGAAAAGTTCTGACACGTTCTGCTTCTGATCTGGACCGCATTTCTCGTGCCTTATTACATAACTCATTTATTCTGCGTGTGTTTGGGTCTCTCTTCGCGGGGACTCACAGGGGATCTTGCTGTTGTTGTTCATCAGATCCTTTTTCCTCTTCTTGGCAGACATCTCATAGCTGAGAGAGAGCAGCAGGTTCTCCTTGTTAAAACACTCCGGCTTGTTGTCTTTGCAGAAGCTGGGGAGGGGAACAAAGTTCATGTGTGAGCCACACAAAAGTTAAGAGAATGATGCAGAAGTTAATTCTGACTTGATGTAATGATGGCCCATGATCAAATATGGATTTTTTGTTTTGGTGTGTGTTTTAGAAAGCAAATGCTGTTATTTTGGAAAGTGGCCAGGTTCAGCAGACGTTTGTTAATCCCTTGACTTGTTGTCAGGTTATTATTAGCTGGGTGATTAGCCTGAAAAGGAACTTGCCAACCAGAAAGAAAAAAAAAAACATTGATGGAAACTTACACGAAGGCCCCTCACTCTGCCTTTTGTTTGCAATGCAGTTTGGACTCGTTTCAAAACATCTCCCACATCTTCCTCCCCCCCGTTATATTTCTAACACTAAGCAACCAAACTAACTCTGTCAGACTGCTACATTTTTCTCAGGCCAGGCCGTTCAAACAACCAACCTCTCCACAGAGACGTTGTTGTTTTTGTCGTCTGCTGTCCTCTTTTTCCATCCATCGTCAGTTTTCACCCAGTTCTGACCCGGTGACCTCCAGTCCTGTCCGAGAAAAGGCATGTCGACTCGGTTACTCAGCCGAACGTCGAAGAGAAAGCCGTAGAAAAACACGCAGGCCTCTGCTTTGCAAAACTCCTTGTTCCTTCTTAATGTTAAGTGCGTTTGTGTGCTTGTGTTGACTGCGCAGCTCGCCTTTTATCCTCCGACTCGGAACCCGGAAGCAACGAAGCTCCGCCCACTTTGGAAACTTCCTCGCAACACGTGGCTTTGTTTATCAACCTCAGCGTTGCGACAGCTCACGGAGAAAGGAGAGGAGGAGTGAAGATCTTTCGATGTCATGGAAAGATAGAAGCACAGGACACCGATCAGATTCACCTGAGAGTGTTTTAAAAAGCGTAGAAGCATGAATATTTTGAAAAACATACTTACTATGATGTTTACTGTCTGGGAAGAAACAATTGAGTTTAGTACTTGGGTTGTATTTTGTCCTGACGTTTTAGTTTTCATGCTATTTTTAATACAAAATATAAAAATCCCATCTTATTTTGCTGAATTGTTTTTTAGGATCTTCTTTGGCCTAAATGCATAGTGTTGGCTGGAATTAAATTCAGAATCCAGTTCTGATTAATGCATATTTCCACAATAAGACCCCACCTGGGGGCTACTGAGGTGGGATTGACTACATTTTATAACACATAATGTATTCATGTTCGGGGAAAATGTCTGTGAGTGTAAATATTAGGATGAAAACACATCCAGTGAACTGGCTGTGAAGCCCACCAGTCCTCTTTGTCAATCCTGAGTTTATAAATAGATTGACTTGTGCTTTAGATTCTTCCAGAGCATTTGGTTGCAATGCAGATTGTGTTTGTATTGAGTGAAGGGTTTCTAGTGTATTTATTTATTTACCGGGCATATTTTTATTGTCCCCTTTCTGTGTCTGCATGTAATTATGTTGTGCCTGCACCTGTGTATCTATGTTGGGCACATAATACGACAGGTGTGTGTGAGGGTTGATATGTTCTGGTGTCCTAGCACACCCATTAATAATAAGTTTGAATATTATTGAAAAGTCCATTTCCTTCAGGAACTTTATCACTAAGTGAAACACATTATATAGATTATTCACACAGTTGGATGGAATGCATATTATAATTTAATGAACATGACTGTGTGTGTATATGTACAGAACTGGATCCAGAAGTTGTTTAAATGCTGAGAAAGTAGCTAAACTTTATTTTCATGATATTTTAAGTTTTTTTGTTTTTTTGTAAACATCAACTATGATCCAGAAAAAAAAAAAAAAAAAACTTTTAGGGTTGCTTGGTTGATTTTGACCTCTGTTGTAAGACTTAATTATATCATTGTTATATCACTGTTATTCGATCTTGTGTTATTAACAAATATTAACTTTGCCTTTACTATCTCAACCAAGGGAAATGCATACAGTCTAGATGTCCTCATCTTTAGCTACTTTCTCAAAGTCGTCCTGCACATCAGAAATGGAGCTGATGCAATCAGGTCAAAAGACCACAAAGTAGGATGCATTTTTTTTTTTTAAACTAAGGATGTTAGCATAGCAGAGATGCGGCACTGAAACACAGGCTAGTAGAAGAGTAAATGTTTCTTCTTTCCTTTAACTCATGGGACACTCTGTGATCACTAAAACATGTCAGCCACTGTGCACATCAGATAAACCTTTACGAGAAGCAACGGGCAATTTTTAGCTCACCTTCTGCGTGTGTGTTGCACACGCAGAAGGTGTGTGCAACACACCTTCTGCGTGTGTTGCACGCAGAAGGTGCGTGCAACACCTTCTGCGTGTCGCCCTCAAGAAACTGGTCTCTTGAGGGCGACCAGTTTAGCACATGTGGCTGATGTGGTTTTTTTTTTTTTTTTTTTACTGCACACGATTCACTGGTGGCTGCATTCTTTTCTGCAGGGCTTCATTAGTGAAGTGTTTGACTATTGTTTACATTTAGTCACTTTACTAACATAAAAATTCAATGTTTTTTTTATTGATACTTTATGCGATGGCTGACATAAAGTAGTGCATCACTATGAAAAGAGCAGAAAATGAAATGATAGCTTTCAGCTAATTTTGTACACCATCCCCACTGTGACAAATGGGAGTGGCAGCATCATGCTGTGGGATGCTATTGTTTAGCAGGAAGTTGATCAGAGTTGATGCATTGCACAAACACAGAGCTAGTCTTAAATCAGTAAATCCTTAATACTGATTTTTTTAAAAAGTACTATCACTGGCAGATTATTTGGTAACACTTTATGTGATGGGGTGTGCATAAGACTGACATGATATCGTCATAAACATGACGTAGCACGTGTCATGAACATGAAGGAGTCTATGAATGTCTATGACTGTTGTCATGAAGTGTGATTCAGTAAACAATGATACTTTTAATGCAAAGTTCCTCCAGACGTTGCCTTGAAAGTCCATTAAAAGTGCCAACTTTGCATTATTTTATAAATAATGACACTTTAATGCAAAGTTGGCAGTTTTAATGAACTTTCAAGGCAACTTCTGAGGTAGCTGAGGACAAAGTTTGTTCCTCAAAGAACTGAACCAGGAGGGCTGAGTACAAATGCATATTTAGTGTTTGGTGTGTCACACAAAGTCCCTGTTGGCATAATTTAAATGACATTTACAAGGTGTTGTAATATTTATAAGGAGTAAACAAAACAAGAAAGATCACTGCACGCTCTGTATGTGGCCATGCAGTCCACTGTCTATGTATGATTGCACTCACACTTCAGATGGCGAGGCTTGAAGTAGTTTCCTATGTGGTTAACTGAGATGGTGTTATATTTGTAAAGAAAAATAGAAGAGAACTTTAAGGCTGACAATGCATGACAGTGAGAACTTGAAGAACATTTAGTAAACTAGTAATGCTAAACTGCATTAGCATTAGCAAGGCAGTGCAGCAAGGCAGTGCAGTAGTGGGGGCAGTGAAATGCTAATGTCCTGAGGAAAAAAAAAAACGTCTATGGCAGTGCAATAATTAATTAATTAATAATTAATGGTAATGGAAGAATAATAAATAAGCTATAATAAAGAGACATTCTGTTGGGTGTAAAACAATAGGTGCCTGCCATGCATTACATGGGAGGCAGTGACTCCCTATGTAATGCTAATGGAGTGCCCCAATAATACGCTGCCATCTGCTTGTGGGGTCAGTTTAGTTCTATTTATAGAACAGGCTCAACGAGAGGATGACATGGAAAGTCCCAGGCAGTATCTGGTCAGTGGGTGACTAAGCCATGTTCTCAGAGACTGAATAGATCCTGTTTAGCTTGCAAAGTGGACCAACATGAGATTATGTATCTTCTGGTTAGAGAATAATGAGCACAATTTGGATTTTATGCCTCATAAAAACAACCTAATTCAACTCCAAAGAACATAAACAACAAGTAGTATCTTTTAGCAAAAACTGCATTTCAGAATCAGCTGAGGCAAAACTTCACACATCTAAACAGCTTCAGATCAGATTGAGTGTAAACATCAGTTTTCCAGTTTTACCACAGATTCTCATTTGGATTCGGTTTTGGGCTTTGATTGGGTTTTACAGGTTTTCTATTAGAGTCTATTTTCTTCCTTGTTCTTTCTGAAGAGAAGCAGCCCACAGCCTAATGCTGCCAACACCATGTGTTACAGGTGAGGATGGTGCATTCACAGCCACGTGTTTTCCGCTCCTCTTGTGTCCTGAACCAAAATGGGGAATTTTTTTTACCATAAAATACTTTGGATTTTGTTGTTACACCATTACAAAATCAGGTTTTGTTGTTTTAATTATCTTTTTTTTTTATTTTTGTTTATATTTTGAAAACATTGTGTCAGAACATCTTTGAAAATTGGTAACACTGTTTCCTTTCCTCAGCACCAGCTATTCTTAACTCAGGCTAATAATTGGGATATTTTCACCGTGGCATTTATGACTTTGTTGCTGTTAGGAACATTTTAGTTGAGATCTTCCTTCAGCACATGATGTGCCAAACTCAAGGCTCGTGGGCCAAATCTGGCCCACCAGATGTTTCTTGTTGCTCTCCAGAATCTTTAGCATTACGTTTGTGTGCTTAAGTATTATTTTATTAGTCAAATCAGTAGTTTTATCTGTATTCTGCCCAATTAAGATCAAGATGAAAAGATGTTTAACGTCATTTAATTTCAAGAAGTTCTTATCAAATGCAGAGACAGACATTTATTAATATTTTAACAAAACAAAAACTCTTTACCACAACTCTTTCGGGATGTGGTCCAAAACGAAAATGAGTTTGACACCCCTGACCTACAGCCTGTTAAAATATGTAATGTAGAATCAGTGATAAACATTTAAACCTTGTTGCAGGATTGTATGAACTTTATTCTGGGAGGTTGCTTCTAATATCACTGTGGCTCTCATTTCCACTATGTCTGTTTTTGTTTTGATAAGACACAACAGCTGGTCGGTCATGCCCAACCCTCTAAGAACCTAATCACAGGAACAAACACACACACACACAAATACACACACGATTGCTCAAACATGCACCTGTTGCTGCATCTTGTGGCTGAGTTTCATCACTCGCTCAGATTCTCTGTTGTGAAACACGGCTCATCGGGTTCTCTCTGTCTCTGCTCTCTCTCTCCCACATCTGCCAGCTCACCATCAGAGCCACATGATTCACGTGGTGTAACATTTGCCTCCTTGTTTGTTACTCAAAATAACGTCAGATCACCTGTAGTTTTTCCAGCCTTGCTCTCCTCCCCACCCTCGCTCGCCCTTCTGGCCTCACTTTCCTGAAATCACAGCACAGAAACACAAATGAGTTGTGGTTTGACAGAAACTTTAATATGTTAATATGTTTATATTTACTTTTTTCAGCTTTTAAGTGTGCACACACATCAAACTTCCTCACATTTTCCTCATGAGAGCCACAAACCGACATAAAGCAGTGTGTGATCGTGAAGTGGACGTACAGCCCCAGATATAGATCAGAAAGTGCTTCTCCAAGACATAACGTGGAAATTTAAATGTGATTTGTTGCAGATTCTGTGAAAGTCAGCACTTACAAATCCTGATGCTGAACGCATATCAGAGAGAAATAAGTTTTTTGTGTAACTTTTTGAATTCTTTACTTGTGGGGAGGGAAAGAACATTGAATATGTGGGCACTGAGTGAGAAGTAGAGGATCAAATAGGCACTTACTTCTGAGATTCTTTTTCAAGTCATTGTATTTTTCTGTGACACGCTGAGACATAAAGACAAGTCGCATGTTTGGAATCAAATTTTATTATTTCAAAGCTAAAAAAAACAACAAAAAACCCCAGAACATTTCCATAAAGACAGTGACAAACAATTTTCAAATAGGAAATGACGCTAAATTAAAGGGTCTAGATCAAAAGCCTCTGTTGAACGAAGACTGACTTAAATTTTCGTTATTCGTAGCGTTTCATGAAAGAAACGTTAAAAATCTTATTGCGGCCATTTGATTTTCCGCTTTCATTAAAGGCTGGGATAATCTTTGCCAGACACACGTGCTGCAGTCAGAGAGACCTGAGAGCTGAAACCAAAGAGCCTCCGGGATTCAAAGATGACAAGTAAAATCTCATGATTCAGAGCCGGCTGAAAATAGCACTTTCACCCTTTGTGAAGTTAGACAGGTTAAGAACAGGCTGTGCAGCGGAGCACTTCTCTTTTAAAGGTGTAGGTGTTGAAAAGAAACCTCTCGCAAAGAGATGCTAAACTTTTTTCTCTTTTTTTTTTTTAAAAAAAGGGGTGCTTTGATCTTTTTTTTTTCAATAAACACGCTTTAAATCAATTTAATAAAAATGTCTTACTACTCAAACAAATGAAAAAGTGTAAACATCTTTTAAAAATTGTCCTTTGCTTTCATCATGACTTCTTCCAATTCTGCGTGACGCATGTCAGAGTCAGGCAGCCGTGGTCAAACAGTTTAAAGGGCAGCCTCCCTTTACATGTCCAAGTGTCCGTCTTTGGGTCAAAGCACTCAAAAGCGTCCGTGTCCTCTATGGCGTCATGGCCGCTGACGTAGCGTCCGCCTGTGACGTAGAGCTTGTTGTTGAGGCCGGTGGCACCGTGGTGCATCCTCCGCTCCTTCAGGTTGGCACACTTAACGAACCTGTTGGCCTCGGTGTCGTAGGCCATCACTCGCCTGGTGTATCCTGTGACAGCAGAGGCATTGATATGAGAGAGAGGGGACAGTGTCGCAATCCACAGAGGCATTTAAAACGAAACGTGAGAGTAATATGTTTTCCTTCATACAGGTGCTGGTCATAAAATTAGAATATTGTGATAAAGTTCATTATTTTCCATAATGTCATGATAAAAATTAAATTGTCATATATTTTAGATTCATTGCACACCAACTGAAATATTTCAGGTCTTTTATTGTTTTAATTTTGATGATTTTGGCAAACAGCTCATGAAAACCCAAAATCCCTGTCTCAAAAAATTAGAATATTATGAAAAGGTTCTCTGAACGAGCAATAAAAATAATCATCTGAATCAACAAAGTAACTCTAAACACCTGAAAAAGATTCCTGAGGCCTTTAAAAACTCCCAGCCTGGTTCATTACTCAAAACCGCAATCATGGGTCAGACTGCTGACCTGACTGCTGTCCAGAAGGCCATCACTGACATCCTCAAGCAAGAGGGTGAGAAACGGAAAGAAATTTCTGAACGAATCGGCTGTTTGCAGAGTGTTATATCAAGGCACCTCAGTGGGAAGTCAGTAGGAAGGAAAAAGTGTGGCAGAAAACGCTGCACAACGAGAAGAGGTGACCGGACCCTGAGGAAGATTGTGGAGAAGGGCCGATTCCAGACCTTGGGGGAAGCAGTGGACTGAGTCTGGAGTAGAAACATCCAGAGCCACTGTGCACAGGCGTGTGCAGGAAATGGGCTACAGGTGCCACATTCCCCAGGTCAAAGGTCAAGCCACTTTTGAACCAGAAACAGCGGCAGAAGCGCCTGACCTGGGCTACAGAGAAGCAGCACTTTGGACCACTGTTGTTCAGTGGTCCAAAGTACTTTTTTCGGATGAAAGCAAACTTTGCATGTCATTCGGAAATCAAAGTGCCAGACTCTGGAGGAAGACTGGGGAGAAGGAAATGCCAAAATGCCAGAAGTCCAGTGTCAAGTACCCACAGTCAGTGATGGTCTGGGTGCCATGTCAGCTGCTGGTGTTGGTCCACTGGGTTTTATCAAGGGCAGGATCAATGCAGCAGCCATCAGAAGATTTTGGAGCACTTCATGCTTCCATCTGCTGAAAAGTTTTATGGAGATGAAAATTTAATTTGGTCTGGAATCGGCCCTTCTCCACAATCTTCCTCAGGGTCCGGTCACCTCTTCTCGTTGTGCAGCGTTTTCTGCCACACTTTTTCCTTCCTACTGACTTCCCACTGAGGTGCCTTGATATAACACTCTGCAAACAGCCGATTCGTTCAGAAATTTCTTTCTGTTTCTCACCCTCTTGCTTGAGGATGTCAGTGATGGCCTTCTGGACAGCAGTCAGGTCAGCAATCTGACCCATGATTGCGGTTTTGAGTAATGAACCAGGCTGGGAGTTTTTAAAGGCCTCAGGAATCTTTTTCAGGTGTTTAGAGTTACTTTGTTGATTCAGATGATTATTTTTATTGCTCGTTCAGAGAACCTTTTCATAATATTCTAATTTTTTGAGACAGGGATTTTGGGTTTTCATGAGCTGTTTGCCAAAATCATCAAAATTAAAACAATAAAAGACCTGAAATATTTCAGTTGGTGTGCAATGAATCTAAAATATATGACAATTTAATTTTTATCATGACATTATGGAAAATAATTAACTTTATCACAATATTCTAATTTTATGACCAGCACCTGTATGCTGAACCCCAAGAGATCATTTTTAAATGGGCAAACGTATCTCAGAAACAACCATAAACATCTGCAATTACAGGTGAAACCAAATATTTACATACACAGAATAAAAGGACACAAACAAGGGTGTTAGAAAATGGAGGTTGGATAGTGGCTGAATTGAGTTCTGGTGTCCCTCAGGGACCAGTATTTGGGCCAATTCTATTCTCCATTACATGATAGTTAATATTTAGATGGTGAACCATCTACACGGATGATACTTGGATACACATGAAATAAAAGCTGAGGTTTGTCTTTTTGCCATTACATTCTAAACTGGCCCAAAATTATCTTAAATTGGGTCAACGTGATTTTTGGTTGTCGCACGTAATTGTTTCATTGCTATTCTATCAAATATCATCTATAAGTTAAAGTTGCTCCTGCTGCTTTGAATCAAACAGTCATATTTTATCCTAAGCTTAACGTTGATTCTTAATTTAAAGCTGTCACTCAACCTTGTTGGTCCCACCTTGGCAGTCTCATATATCGGGTCATTTCCTTCAGCTTTACAGTTGCGTCTACCTTCACCTTAAAGTCTGAAATGCATTTTACTCAGGTGTTAGAGCTGCTTCCCCTCTCTCCAAGCTGCCTCAACCTGCTGATGCTAAACTCATTACAGGTCTAAAGGACATGAAAGCTGCACTTGCTCTCCTACCTTCACTGGTAGCTTGATAGATTCTGAATTGATTTCTAAATCTTCCCTCTCACCTTCAAAGCTTTAAACGGCCTGGCCTCTGAATACATCGCCACCTTATTGACCCAGAAGGCTCCCTGCTGACAGCTCCCTGCTAACGCTCCCAGACCAAAGGTTGCTGTCGACTTTAGCAATGTTTGACGTTTTTCAAACATTTACTGTAGTAGCCGTCAAGCTAACCAGAGAAGCCTTACTATTTTATTTTTAAACTATGTTTTCCAAAGTACACTTCTATCTTCTGTTTGTGCATCCGGTTTTAAAAAGTATTTGCTCCATTTACATACCGCCAATGATGTAGATTGTTTCGTCCAGAACAACAGCAGGAGCAGACACGTTCTTCACTGTTCTGTTCTCCATCGTACACCACATGTTCCTGCCGATGTGATATACCTGAGGCAGGGGGAGAGACAATAGATGAGTGGATAAATGGGGGGGAAAAGGAGGAAACAAAGGAACAAGGAGAAGTTTGTCCCTTGAGTTCACCTGTATCAGTCTGACGGGGTCGTGTGTGGCATCCTGTCCTCCAAACATGTAGATTCTCTGGTTGGTAGCGGCGACCGCAGGATACAGTACCGTCTCTGGCATTGGTGCCACGGCTTCCCATTGGTTGAACATACTGTTGTACCTTAAAACAATGTCAGGAGAGTGTTTGTGAATGTTTTCACCGTGGCGCCTCACTTTTATTACCACCAGGAGGCTTTGACTGAGGTCTCACCTTTCAACACCGGCTGTCAGCTGTCTATCAGACCCAAGGCCACCCAAGACGAAGATGAAGTGCAGGTAGGAGACGGTCTGGTGGGCAAAGCGAGGCTCCAGCATGGGCTCTGCTGTCCTCCACTGGTTGGTCTTGAGGGAGAGGGTGTACACCGTCCGGCTGACTTGGCTGCTGCTTGTGTTTGTGATCAGGCCTCCCAGAACGTACAGTATGCTGTGAAGGGCTACGTGGGAGGCTTTGTAAAGACGTACAGGCAGCTTGGTGAGCCGCTGCCACTTCTGCTTCTTCTCATCGAAGACCAGTGCCTCCCTCGAAGTCAGCTCATTGTTCCTCCTTCCTCCAACCACCACCAAGGTGTCATCATGGCTGCAGCGCCGTGGTGCAGCCCAGAGAGGTTTAAAGTCGACCACAAAGTCCCTGATGCTTCTTGTGCCAATCGAAAACATGAGACGCCTTACAGATTCAATGATCTCGGTGCAGAGGGTGGAAGACTGGATCAGAGGGTCGTTTGCAATGAACTGGAAGAGGTAGGTGGGGTGTAAATGTCGAAGACGGACCTTTTTGAAAAGGTTGCTTATGGTCCCCCGCCTGGAGACGGGATCATGACGGATCCAAGCAACAAGTGTCTCAAAGACCTCCTCCTCCTGAGCGCAAAGGCTGTCATCCTCCAGGTACCCCATTAGTTCCTGTAAAGAAAGTTCACACAGGTCCTCGGACGAGGACACGTCAGTGAAGCTCTCCATGGCCATCTCTTTTGCCTTTTTTCTCAGACTGTCACAGTTCATCAGATCTGAGAGTCTGAACATGCTCAAGCAGTTGTCTGGTCTCAGCTGTGACTGAAGGAAACGGGAGCAGGCCTCAAAAAGGCGGCCAAATTGCAGCATGGACGCCGCCTGCATCAGATGAAGCACATTATCCAGGCCGATGCTAATGAGTCCAGTGTAAACATAGTCCACAATACTGGTCAGAATGACAGGTCCAACTCCTTTCATATCAACCTTGGTCTGTCTCGTCTCCCTGAAGCCGTTGCAGAACATGGCTCGGAAATAGGCGCTGCTGGACGCCAGGACGTTACGGTGGCAGGGGATCTCAGTGCGACCAGCACACAGGATGACGTCTGTCAGGATGCTCTCCGCCCTCAGTTTGTGCAGCTGCAGAAGCAGGGTGGAGGACTGTTCCTCATCGCTGTAATGAAGGACCTCAGCAGCTGGTGGATCCATGCTGAGAACAGATCATGCCAGCCCATTTGGTTCCATGTTTGTACGTGTTGTTCCACCCTTATGGTTTCACAAGCCTGTTTTGAGGTATTGCTCAGCATTTCAGAGCTTAAATTATAAAGTTTGATGGTAAAGATTTTGTTTTTCCTATTGTTGGAAGATGACATTAAATAATTCATGTATTTTTAGAGAAAAATTACAATAACTTTAACAAACTGCGTAGAACTTCTTTCTTAGAAAGATGCCTTCATTTTTCACTGCCTGTATACTAAAACAACCCGCATCCTGAACAGGCACCTGGATTTGTTGGATTACTTGTATCTTTCGTAGCATCACAAATGTCAAATACAAATGGTTTTCAAACTTTTTATGACAAGTTCCACAACAGGAAATACCAAGTTTCTCAAGTATCCCCTTTCTGACGGGCCTTTTAAAGCTGCTGTAAACCAAAAAGAGCTAAATGTTTTTGTGTGAGTAATTCAGTTTAGCCGATTCACTCATTTTCAAGTTTCAAATTGTAATAATTAGCAAAATGCTATAAGTAGGAAAGTCAGAGGTTTCTCATCAACCTTAAAAATCCAAGATGGCTGCTTTCCAAAGCAGTTTATTTGCTCTTCAGAAGAGTTCTCGTTTTTCCACACCCACCTGTGTTGAACATGTTGCCAAAGCAATTTAAAAAGTACGTAAAGAAGAGAAATCCTTGGTTATTAGCTTGTATTGCTAACATGAACTAGCATGGCCACTTAGCATATAATTGAGCAAATTCTAATGTTTTTCTGACTTTGATTTGGAACACGACATAAATGTCATTCTGATTTCCAATATTTAATCTTCAAAAGCACACTGAACATGAACAGCACTTGTTCCTGGTCTGCTTTAGTTTACATGTTGTTCCTGTTCTCCACTGCACTTCTCTCTTGACTAGTTTCTGCTGAGGGAAACGTCAATTTGCTTATACAAATCAGTATTTTGGCCATTGGTGCTTTTTAGCTCTGCTAAGATAATGTAGCATTCAAATTTCAGCCACCAAATAACCAAAGTCCCACCTGTGGTGCTTTAACCACAGCTTGAACACCAGTGAGCTCGTGTAAACACTTACAGTCATGTAGTTTGTTTTTGCAGGCACTTTCAGCACTTCTGCTTTCAGATATATTATTTTTTTTAAAAGTGGCTGTGCGTATCTGATCAGGCTACGATCAGGTTACTCATCCAGATTTCTGGCTTAAACATTGTCAATTGTGTGTTTCAAAATGTCCTCGCCTTTTTCATTTTATGTTTTGTTAAAGTGCAGGAATGTGTTGTTTTATGCTAAAAAAATAATACAAATGCAATTCATCAGTACTACACTTTGTCTGGAAAAAACAATATTCTGTGTCTCTATGCAACACATGAAATGCCACATTGCTGATCACAAAACCATCCTCCCAAACATCTCTTACCTGTCTCGTGTTTTTGTCGTCTTGGTTGTTTTCTGCAGAGGGTGCCGTCTTTAAAACAAAGTCAGATTAAAAAAAAAAAAAAAGACATCTTGGCATTCTGCTGTACTTTCTTTTCCTCGTTGTTGTGGTGATGCTGTGCGACTGCATGTGCTTCTCTCTCTCTCTCTTTGCAGGCAAAGTGTTGCACACTGTTTGTTGTTATGGTCTCTTTCCACGAGGCCTGTGTACATTCCTTCCCCTAAAAATAGAGCCGCTCTCTTTGGCAAACAGCGCCGCAGACTCACATGTGACATGGAAGAGAACTTTCTGAGAATCCGACTGACTCCATCACCTAAACTTCTTTCTTTCTAAACTCCCTCCTCCATTTCTGTGTCAAACACACGTGATCCCCCTTTCAACTATACAGCTTGCCTTTCTGACCCCCCTCCCCCAATCATCTGTATCTCCATCTGGTACATAACTGTATCAGTAATAGCAGCGCCAGCATGCCTAGGTGGGACCCATGTGGGGGAAAGGAGGGCTGATATATGGGTCCCATATGGGTTTGTCCGCGGGTTCCACGATGGCCCCACATGGGTTTGCCCGTGTAGGGCCAGAGCCCACATGGGCCCTACATGGGCCCTATATGGTGGTGGCCCACATGGGTTTGTCCATTTAGGGCCCATGTAGGGCCCATGTGGGCTCTGGCCCTACACGGGCAAACCCATGTGGGGCCATCGTGGAACCCACGGACAAACCCATATGGGACCCATATGGTCTGCCCTCCTTTTCCCCACATGGGGCCCACCTAGGCATGCTGGCTGGGTAACACTCATTTTTTTGCTGTCTGCTCGCTCTGCCAGGCAGGGTATAAAAAACAAGATTATGTTACCGTTGAAGCAACATAAACAGAGAAATTAGGAGCCTGGCATTCAAGAAGAATGGACAAAATATTCTTGCTCTGTTTTACACACAAGTCGTGACAGGTTCTTTGGGATTTGGGATGTTTGAGAATCAAGCTGAGGAAAAAAAAAGAAGGGTCTGGCTTCACTTTTGACAGATGGTGTTCATGAGAACTCTTATTTAACAAAAAAGATGCTCTCTTTTCCCTTCGGCTGCGCTATTTTTTTTTTGTTTGTTTGTTTTAAGCTAATTTCCATCTCCATTTGTTTTGTCTTCCCCCCTGAGGTAGAAAAAGGCCCCGTTCTGCTCAGCTTTTGTGGAGGACGTCCACACAAGGTGGCAATGGGATTGTCTGCTCGTTTCCCTTTTACAGCTGGAAAAGAATCAAAGCGTGTTCCTGAAATGTGGGCACAGAAAAGAAAAGCAACAAAAACAAACAGTAGAAAAAAAGCGCTTTCAGTCATCGCCTTTTACAGATATGCCGTGTTTTCCTTGTACCAGAGCTTTTGTACCGAGCATGGCAAATCAGACACAATAAGCTGCTTGAGCTACACGTGGGCACAGGTTTTTATTCAGCGTGTGAATTCGCGGTTTAATCTCAAAATGATGCAGTTTGCGTGCTGCGTCTGATGCAAAAGCAAGCACGCTAAAGTTAAGGTTAAATGTTAGCCGGCTAATAGACACTTGGTGGGATGATAATCCTGGCATTGCAGCCAGGGAAACTTTCTCAAAAACAGTGGCAACTAAACAGCACCATCTAGTGGCTGCGCGGTCAAAATCAGTACCAAGAACAACCTGAGACCAAACTGCTTCCAAAGTTTGATTTGCTTTTATCGTCAGCAATAAAACAGTAGATTTATTGCGGGCGCTGGTGATTAGCTTTTACTTTAAGACTCTCAAAAAAATAAGCGTGCTTCAGCTGTGTCACAGATCTTGTTTTGTAAAGAGAGAGAGACAGAGAGAGAGAGAGAGAAAAAAGCTTAGCGTCTTTGTTTTGAACGCAAAGCAGTCTCAACTCATCACCCACACATTACACCCATTCACTTCTGTGAATGCATCCTTTTAAACTTGGGCACATTGCCTGCTGTCTCTGTTCCTTCACCTTGACAAAAAGGACTCATTAATGTCTGCCTGCAGGCAACAAGCTATATTAAAAGTCGACGCTGCTGCAAAGCTTTTTTTTTTTTTTCATACAGGAGCAAAAAAAAGAGAAAAGATCAAAAATACTGTTGCCGCCCACTACCATTGTTGCGTCCCTCATATCACCAAATGATTATCTTCTCCTGATTTAATAGAAGGAATACACAGGGGGGTTTAAGTCTCACTGATTTGTCTGTGCATTTGTGTGTGTGTGCGTGTGTGTGTGTGTGTGTGTGTGTGTGTGTGTGTGTGTGTGTGTGTGTGTGTGTGTGTGTGTGTGCGTGTGCGCGTGTGTGTGTGCGTGTGTATGTGGAGGTGGTGAATGGGAGGGGAAAATGTTTCTCCTTAGTAAAGTGAAATGTCTTTTTGAAAGTAACTGAGAGTTCAGTCGGTGCTTAACTTTATGTAAGTGTTTCCCTTTCAGGGCTTTGCAAAAATGTACTGTTTTCACTTTTTTACTTATTTATTTATTCCTTTTTCTACAAGCTTTAAATGAGCTTTTGGTGATGAAAAGGTTTTCATAATTATGCAGTTGAATGAGTTTTAGTGTATTTTTTGTGAATATTTGAAAAGTGTGGTGTGTTTTTTTTATGCAGCCCACAAAGTAAATACCTTGTTTTTTTTTGTTTTTTTTTGTAAAAATAAACAAGAATCTTTCCAGATTATATGTAAATAATTTTGAAATGCATTTTTTTTCTTTAATCCCATGGTGTACTGCTTTGTGTTGGTCAATCAACAACAAGTGCTAGGAAATTGTTTGAAAGTCACTGTAAATAGTCCATACTTAGTTTAAATTATATCAGGGGGTTTTTCCCCTGTAAAATGTGTGTGGTGCTTTCTAAAAACATCTCGGGGGCTGCAGATAAGGCAAACTGCCGGCAATAAATATGGAAGAACCGGAGCGCTCTGGACCTCATACAAGCCCAGATAATGATTCCCTTTCATCAGTGTTTGCTCAGTTAAGGCCCTTTTTATTAAATCAATGGGAAACTGCTGAAGAACATTTTCATCAGTCTCCCCAGCTCTGCAGAGGAGTAAAAAAAAATAAAAAATAGAGGTATTAAAATCCTCTGTTGAAACGATAATGGCCACTGGCGCCTCCTTGCGCCTCACTGCACCAGCTATCGCTTCGATTCCACATTTTTTCCCAAAAAATCTCCTCCTTGGAGGAGATTTTGTGTCCATTGTGAAATTTGGGCTGCATGTGCCCCGGCCTGTCACTCTGTCATTTCTGTTTAGATGGCCTTACTCTGGCGCCGGGGGGGCATGGAGGAGCCGATTCTGTGCTTGACTAAGCTTGCTGAGACTTACAGCCCAAAACAAGCTTCACTTCCAGAGAAGAGTCAGACAAAGCTGGCTAAATTCCTGTGATTTTCTACCACTGACTTCTTCTTCTTCTTCTTTTTTTTTCATAGAGTGAGTCATTGCCCAGAGAGATGGGTTATGATTTGAGCTATACTGTGTCAAAAGCTCCACAAACCTTTAAAGCCGAGGCAATTTGGATTTATGGACCACAGACGTCTGTAATCCTTGCTATTTCAGGTCAGTTTATTTTGAAGACACAGATTGCTACCATGTGGTCACACTCTGAGCTTTAAAAAAAAATGAGAGAGTTTAGCCCAAACAGATTTATCTATTGATATAACACACTTAAGAAAGCCACTCTACCAGGAATACACTCATGTGTTGCCACAGTTACGCAGCGTAAACTTGGATGGTGTAAATCTTCTTGCAAGTCCTTTATTTCAGAGCTCTGTGCTGCTCTCAATGAAAACTCCTAGTAATAGAGGAAGTGTTGCAAGTCATGATCTGCATTAAAGAAAAAGAAATCAGATGCAATGTGATTAAAATTTGGAGGAATTACAACTAATGTTACAACTATTTCTTTGCCTCCACTTTCCCCAGACAGTCATGGTGATCGAGAGGTTTGTTCATTCACACATCAGCCGGTCGGTTATTGTCTGCATAACTGTCTTAATGTCCCATTTGCTAATTAAAGATGCGACCAATAAAATGCTTCCTTCCTTCACTGAAAGCGTGTTATGCTGCTGTTAATTTGTTGGCACAAACTTGTCCAGAGCGCCATAATAAATAAAGGAAAAAAAAAAAAGAAAAAGAAACGCTGATCATCTTTTTTGTTGCTGCTGGATTAGAAGGGGCTATCTTTAATGAAAATAGAAACCCTGTTAAGGAGCTAAGAGTATTTGTAGCTTTTGTCACGTCACAAACATAAATTCCAGTGTGGTGTTTAGCTTATATTGTATGTCTCACAGTTTTGTAATTTATCATTTTTATTAAGCTCTGAAAGCTGTGTGGTTTTGTTAATAGTCTTTCCTAGAATGCGGTTAGATGTGCCCTTTTTTTTTTTTTTTGAGCACCTGCCCTTTTAGTGGTCTCTGCACGGGCCTGAAGAGCAGATACCTGTTTAAGAACTGGAGCTCTAAATGATTAGAAAAATTCAAGACTTTTAATTGACCAACTCTAATCATATAATGTCCTTTGAAAATTAAAATATTTTTGTAAATTTTTAGAACTGAGAAATTACAATAGGACAAGTCATAATGGACTCATAACTAAACCCCTAGAATCACAATTGGAAAAACTTAAGATTAAAAGTAACTTTGATCTTCAAAGATAAAGAATCTTCTATTTCACTTCTTGTATTTTGTTGTTGGTTTAAAATGTGTCACATCAAGAGAATATTTTGATTTGTTCCTCACTCAGGGGTTAACTTACACTGCATTCATTTATGTGAATGTCATTTATGCGGAAAAAAACTGCTGAAATTATTTCAAAAATGTTAACATGGATCCTACTGTGTTTCTATGAGGAAATACCAATAAACTACTGCAGAAAATTTGCGCTTTAAAAAATAGCCCAAGCTTTGTCCGACTGGACGGAAAGGATCTGCAAGCATTGGTTTGA
This sequence comes from Poecilia mexicana, assembly GCF_051168715.1. Lineage (NCBI taxonomy): Eukaryota > Metazoa > Chordata > Actinopteri > Cyprinodontiformes > Poeciliidae > Poecilia > Poecilia mexicana. The sequence continues at coordinate 24,015,880 of NW_028263385.1, read as the reverse complement.
AAAACTGTGATACATATTCTCAATTATATTTTTGGTCTGGACTTTGAGTGAGCCATTCCAACACGTTATTTGATTGATTTATTGAAAAAACCATCTCTTTGGGTTTGTCTCTGACCTGTCTGCTGTGTTCGCTGGTCTTCATGATGCAGTTTGTTCCCTTATATTTTCTATGAATGACACAGAGGTGGACTCTATGGACTTCTGAATGCATTTTAGTTACCCTGGTTTTTATTTGGGGGGGTTAAGAGTTTAGAGGGATGAATAAAATCGCTCTGCCTAGTTTTCTTTAGGTTCGTGTGAACTTGTGATCCTCCAGGCGGTTTCTGTATCCACTAGGTGTCAGGCCTGACGTTGTGGAAATTTCAAAGCGAGAAAGCCCAGCTTTGCTTCACGAGGCTCGGAGAAGGCATCAGGTCAGTTTAACTCGGTCTGTAAAACCCTTTATGAATAAATGATTTGCTATTTTGAGGCCAACAAAACTGCAGTGTTTTACATGAGCATAAAAGACAAGTGTTTGCTGGATAACTAAACAGCTGTTAGGTTTCAAAGACACAAGTTATGGCTAGTGCATCAAATTTTGGGATTATTTTTTATAAAAAGTTATTAAATGATTTAAGTATAAGTTCTGAGTCAGTCTGCTGAGAAAATTTGCTCCCAGGTGCAGAGAAATCCATTCAGCTTTGAAGGAAACAACAAAAACCAACAAAGATTGAAGGAAGGGGATGGAGGCTTTAGCAGGGGTGCACAGAAACAGGAGGGTTCCGTACACACACACACACTCACGCTTTATGCACGGATAAGGTCTTAGGGGGCCTTACAGTTAGCTGCTTAAAATTCCTCTGATGTAACCAATACATGCAGGACATGTTACTTAGAAAAAGAAAAAAAAAAAAAACAAACAAAAAAAAACGGTGCATTGTAATAACGAAGCAATGTGGAGGTGGAGTGGCAGGCGCTTTGCGCTTTCTTCCCAAGGTTCCTCGGTCCCTGAGCCCATGCCACCACGCAACATGACAAACACGACCTCGCTGAACATCCCCTCTGATAGAGTCAGAAGCACCAGTGAGCTGCGCTGGAGGTCAACGGGGTGCGTGGGGGATATTGCGTGTGTGTTCCATGTTGCTCCGTGTGTGAGAGATAGAACGGCGATGGCGAGCGCTCGTACGGCGGATATTGATATTCCACTTGCACCCGGAGCTGAAGCCAGTGTCTTTAAAGTGTCAGCCCTCAGCAGCCAGCCAGGTGTACCTGAGGTATGGTCGAGAGAGAGGGGGGGGAGAGAAAGAGAGAGACAGAAAGAGACAGATGAGGGTAGAGCGGTTGGGTTGGTGTGAGGGAGGGCTAGCACAGGAATGAGACAGAGATACAGAGAAAAATAGAGGGTGGTGCATGAAAGAGAGTAGAAATACAAAGGGAGAAAAAAGATAAAGAGACAGAAGGAGGGGAGGAGGTGGGAGGGGAGACCACATCAAGACAGGAGGGAGGGAAAGGAGGACTTTGGTGGGATTTCTGGAGGTGAAATTACTCCGATGGCTTTGAAGGCCCCTGACAGCGTTCGTCTCCCTCTGTATTCTGGGCCACATGCAGACACACGCTGGAAAACAGATGGACGCTCAGGGAGCAGTGGCTCCGGGGACAGACTGACAGACAGGGAAAATGTCAGGCTGGAAAACACAGCAAATCGCTGCTCATGAGGTGCAGAAAGGTTCGACAAGTTTGTGGTAGAAAAACAGCGAAAAAGGACAGGCGGCTTTTACTCAAAAAAATAAAAATAAAGACAGCAACAGTCTTAGATGTGTGTTTATTTTATACATCTTAGGCTTCTGATAATGCGGTAGACTTGGTAACATTTGTTACATTTTCAGCTAGTGTGGTGTTTGCTTTCACACTTCACTGTCTCAAACAAAACAAACCCTTTGAAAGGCATGTTCCCCTCCTGGCCTGTGGTGGCGCTGCATCAAGAACCATTGAAAGAAACAACACAAAACCCCCTGAAGAATACATGAGCGCAACTTTCCTTCTTCACTAAATGTAAAAAAAAAAAAAAAAAAAAAAAAAAAAAAAGATTTCTCTTTTGTCTTTGGTAACAGACCACGAGTCATTTCTTACTCCTAGCGTTAGCCTTGTGTGTTTGTTTACCCAGAATGCTCTGCGCTGTAATTCGCTTCCTGGTCTCTCAGCTCATTCGATTGCGCATTCACGCCTCCTCAGACCAACCGGACTTTCTAGACAAACAAATTAGGAGTTTGATTGGTGTGGATTAAAGATTAAAGCGGATTCCTTTACTTCTCCTCTTGACGTGAGCTAATCTGTTAACTCTTATTTCCACTCAATAGTTGAAATAAGTGTTGGATAAATGAACCTTAGTAGTTTTATGCTTCTGTGTGACAGCCCCATGAAACAATAACATCTCTGGCTCATTTACAAACCTCAGTTTTACTCTGGGTTCCTCCTCCCTTCTTCCAGCTGTCTGTACCTGCCATGCTGATGGTAGATGAAGTGATCCTAAAATCTCCTTGTAAGACATTTGCCTAATCAGAAGACACGTCTTGAAACTAGCTCGTGGGCATTCAGTCATGTGAAAAATTGGATACGTTGTTCAGGAATTGTTCACTAGTTCAACATGGAAATATTCAAACAGCATCACCGGAGGATGAAAAAAAAAATTCAATACCTCAGTTACACCAAGGGGAAATTAATTTCTTGTGTTATATTTAAAAACAAGACAGAAATTACGTCACATTGATCACAAGACTTTGTTGTTTTGAAAGCAACTTGAGACAAACTTTGTTGTGAAATGGCGCTATGCATTTAAATTCAATAAACTGAATTGAATTTGCATGCTGGCTAAAGCATGGGAGGCTCTGTGAAAAAGCGTAGATGCTCTCAAACATAAGCATGTATGTCATTCATTTTGAGCTTTTAATGTTGCACAACATCATTAAAAAAACATGGGCGCGCAAGTTTGAATTTATTGAAGATAACTGTCTCCTCTGGTAAGCCGGTAAGTAACTATGGTAACACCATACATGTTTTATGTAAACTTTTATCCAGATTGATCAAAAGCCCATCCTGCTCCAATGAGACCAATTTAACCCTTGACCCACTTTTCTTTTTTTTTTAGCAAAAACACTCAGAAGAGACAACATTGTATTCTATGTAACAAACATGAAAATATGAGAACTCTTCTAAGTAAAGATTAAAGTTGCCTTTTCTATCTAAAAGAAAAATTCATAGTTCAATCTCAGTTTATCTTTTTTGTTTTGTTTTGCTTCTTATGCAAACTTAATTCTGTGAACAGTCTGCAAAACAAATGATACAAATATTTGGGTTCTGATTAAAATGCTTCAAAAGTTTCTCCTGAAAAATATCTTTTGTCGTCTGATCCAATCGCCTTTCTCTTTCTAAACTGACAAACTATGTTTATTAACAACTGGACATTTGGATCAAATGACAACTATAGATTGCCGGTGCTAATCTTGCACAGTCTCTTCCTCGTAAAATCTACCAGATGAAATCTCAAACGCATTTCTCCGTATATGCAAGGAAACAACCAGAGACAAATAAACACTGTGGGTCGTCTGCTTTCCACAGCAACAAATCACACCAATGAATGTTTGTTGAACCTTTTCTATTGAGAGCATTTCTCTCTCTACTTATGAAGATGCTGCTCATTTAGAGAAAAAAAGAGGCTGCAAAAGCAACAAGTCCGCCGCTTCATAATTCAGGGGTCAACGTTCACGTTCAGAGGCACATCAGCAGTGGTAATGAGCACCACAATAAAGCTGTATATCATTTATTTTTCTCTCTCTCTCTTTCACAATGCCAAGCTTTTAGCTCTGGTTGAATGTTACAGAGTTCCCCAGCCATGCATCATCCACCTTTTTTTTTCTTCTTGGTTTCATTATGTTATCATTCTTGCTCCGTCCCCGTTGCTTCCTGGAAACCTGCTACACCTCTCCTCCTCCCTCATTCCTCCAGCACTCCTCTTTTCTTTCCTCCCCCATATCGGCCTCTCTCGCTTCTCTAAATAACGTCCAAATTAATGGAGTGTCCTTTTTGTGCAAATGCAGCTTGTGGGGATCATGATGACTGTTCTGACCTTGTCTAATGCTGGCAGTGTTTTGTAGGAAAAAAAACGGATCCGTTCGGGCGCCTGTAGAGATTATCACTCTGAGGGAACATCAGAAGCTCATCTTCTAAACAGCAACGTCCGACTTTCTGGGATAATATTCCGGGGGGGTAAAAAGTACGACTTCCTGCTTCTGATGCTGAACCGCCATACTGTTCTTACAGAATCTCTTTTCAGGAATGGTTACAACCATTGCATGAGCAGTTTGACTTTTAGGATCCGCACAGTATTTTGACATGAGTGTCTTGGTGGTGATTTGGAAAATGGAAAAATAAGAATCTAAAGCCTGAGTGCTTTTTGTCAAAATAGTACAACAGAGAATTTTTCCGACACATTAAATTCAACAATACCTCATTTTGCAGCAACGCATCTCATCCAAGTATCCTCAAAGAGATGTTGTGGACGGCGAAGCTCCAGTAGCAGTCAGTCTTGCAACCAATCTGAGGAGGCCTCTGACTGAAAACTGTCATGTCATGTTAACAGTCTAATTTTCAGGCAGTAGTTTTCCACAGTAACATTTCATGGATGAAACCGTCAGTTGTTGACAAGCACTGCTAATCCACCTCATTTGCTTTTGCTGCTCCACCTATTTGGTCTTATGGTTAGAAAGCAGAAAAAGTTTCCTTTGTCTGCTTGACATTAATTCAGACTAAATATTTCACATTTCACATCACTCAGGATTAAAAAAATATTTCTATTAGATGAAGAATATATATATTTTTTATCACTACTTCTGCATACACTTGATTAATAGTACTTTAAATAACATGGGGAAGCTCGAATGTTAATGTCATGGATTTGTAAGAACATCTGGAGGAGAATTGTAGACCTACAGAAGTCTAATTTTTCCTTCCCCCCACCACACAATTCCCAGATTCTTGAAGGTTTCACATTCACCTGTTCAGACGGCTGCTTCCAGGTTTAAACACCATGGAGATGTTTACCAGTGATAACGTTCAGGGAGGAGATATGCTCCACAAAACAGACGGCGTCACCTGGAAAGGCCATGTGTGTTTTTATACACTGTATTTAAATATCAAGCGTCAAATGGATATAGTTCCGACAACAGCAAAAATATTCCATATTTAGAAAATGCGACAAAAAGCGTCCCAGTGCATTGCAGTCAGCTTTTTTTTTTTTTTTTGTATCTTTGTATTTTTGCCCGCTTCTGCTCCGTCTCCTCCCCAACTCCACGCGAGTTAAGTGAGAACTGAAAAACAAGGTTACTTTTTGACAAACAGCACAGAACAGCGTGTCTGAAAAGATAAAATAGTGTGTACATTTGTGCTGTTCGGAATAACGGTTATCACCATCTGTTCTTTTCTCTCTCTCCTTCGTCACGTCAAAATGACCCTGACCTCAACCTGCAGGAGGAAAATAAAAGAAAGAAGCTTTTATTTACCGACAAATGTACAGTTTACATAACCTGTTTGCATTGCCGCTGCGTTTCTCGCAGCCTTCAGACATGTTCAGCATGTTGCGTTTCAAACCCAGGTGCCGTCGATGGCGCAGAGAGCTCTATGGGGGCCGAGTTCTCATTTCATCTCTCATGCAATGTCTGCCTGTGAAAATAATTGGTAGTATTTCTTCTTTATTCAGTTTTAAATTAGCTACAGAGGAAGTAGCATTCACTGCGGTAGATGTGTAATTTACAGAAATTTTGAAGGACAAGGTTGACTCCATGGAAGCGGCGACGGATCAATCAGTGTCATGAGCAGAAAACATGTTTTCTTCAGCTAGGCCACACTTGTGTCATTAAATTGCAGCGTACATAAAAAGTTACATTTTTCCAACCACGAGGAATGTGAAGAAATCTCACATTTAGTGAATAACCCTTTTTTGAGCTTCTGGCTTCCACCGCTTACAGAGTTTATTAAAGCAGATAGTCTAGTTGTGGTTTGTTTTTTTATTATCTTCAAAGTTTAGTTCTTAAAGGCAGCTACTTTTATTAAATCAATCCAACCAAATGCCGTTGACTTTGCTTATAGAGAAAGATTCTTCAAAATTAGGAAAAAAGGCAAATATCTGAAGTTGCTAAAATGGTTATCTACAGAGTTATTAGCTGTCAGTATCTTACCTGCAGCCAGTGTTTATCATTAACAGAGCAGTTTGGATAAAAAAAACAACCAACAAAAACTAACAGATGGTCTGGGTTTTATGGCACAATAAGTGTGGGTTTCTGTGGAGATGCTATGAGCAAAGAGTATCTTACCCCCGGTGTGTACAGGCCAGAGTTGTATGATGGTTTGCAAGACGATATATAATAGAAATCCGAATTAGTAAAAATTGGTATTAAGAGGTTAAAGCTTCACAAGAACCAGAGAAAAGAAAAGCAGCTGAAAATTTCATATCTCAGCTCTAGTTTTCAATAACCATGGATTTATATGTAAATAATCCTGTTAGGAAAAATATGTAGTTTATTTAGAAGCTTTTGCATAAAGATCTTTGGCACTTTGGAGATAGGAATTATTTTAAAATAACATTATCTTGGTGTGAAAGCAAGTACAAGACCTATAGCAACAATTCAAATAAAATGTGCCTGATTGAAAAGTTAGATTGTTAATTGAATCTTCCATTTTAATGTTTTTGGTTTTTGTTTTGGACTTGAAAAATATATTTAGGACTGGGTGTACCTTTGTTGTGAGGCTGCTGGCTAAGGTGCAGGTCTCTTTAAAGATGAATGAACACCCACCTGCTCAAAATACTTATATTCAGACCCAAAGGGTGGGAATTTATAATAAATATATGCAACATTTGAGCTAGTGATCCTGTTAAATTATGAGTAGGCAAAACATCCAGAGGGCTAAACAAGATTTCCATGGTTTTAACAAGAGGAAGGAGACAGGTGGCTTAAACCGGAGAGGAGGAGTACATGTCAACGCAGTGAGTCAACATAGAAGCTGATGAAGTGGATAAAGGCAATTTTATGTCTGTGCGCAATCAGCCTAGCTTGAAGCCCGATTTTCCAGGAGGCTTTATGAGTTCATGTGGACCTCACAACATTAACACTGGAGGAGTAGAGTTGGCTTAGGTAGAACAGCAAGGACATCTTCAGGTCTGTCGGTCCATTAGGGAACAGTTTGTGGTCTTAGGGATGAACCTTGAAATACCGATACGGATATCTGAGATTTAGTATCAGTCGATACCGATTCGATACAGAAAAACAGTGCTGGACTGACTCAAAACGTCAAACCTTTTGTTAAAATACAGACATGAATGTGCTAAATAACAAACTTGTTTGATGTCTATACATATTTGACCAATAGCTTCACAAGCTTGGTCAAATATGTAAAAACAACACAACTTTAATTTGTTCAGTCAATGGAATTGGGAGTACAACAGCCAATGTAAAATAAATCACAAAGAAACTAATAAAAAACAAAAAACAACAATAGCCTGACTCCCTTGGTCAAACTAAAAATATGGTTCAGAAAGTGCAATCAGGAATTTTAAATATGATTTAAAATAATTAATTAAGTCACTCAGAGCAAAAAGTATAGAATTAGACTGAACAGATCTGCTCTTATGGTTTGGGCACATTGTCACCCAATCCATAAGTCCCGAACTAGAACTTTTTTCAGTATCGGACCGATACAGATATTAATATCAGATCGATTATCAATGTTTTGATTATCAGTCCACCAAAGTGGAGAGGTGTTACCTCATGGATCGTGTAGCCTTTGCCCTCTGTTTGCTCACCTGCTGAAAGTGAACGACATTCTGCTCAAGACTCATTCCTACGTGTTGTTTGCAGGCACCAACCAATACACCACAGACACGGCTACTGACACAAAGCATTATATTTACTGTAAAAGTGAGCACGAATGACGTGCACATTGCTCTGGGATGTTATTCAGAACATGAGACAGAGAAATCTCTTCCTCCTGACGCCGCAGACGATGTGTCCACTGTCCCGGTTTCATGATAATAGAAAAACAGCGCTGCACTGCTCCACTCTAACACCTCCCTGGTTAGATATGAACAAATGTGGGCAAGAGAGTGGGTATTATTAAAAACGATCAGTCAGTCAGATAGCAACTCGCAGTCTCATCGCGCCGCTGCCAGCCCAAAGCCGTATGTGTCTCCGAGGAGCCCCTGATATTGAAAAAAGACATGCCACACTCGGAGGAAATAGCTTGCCTTTAATATGCAATAGAAGTAGAAACATTTTGTCTCCCTGGAGGTATTAGATTTGAGCTCCCCATCTCCTAAACTTTGGTGGTCGGGTCTACATGGAAGCAGAGTCAAACAGAAATGTGAGAAGTTTTTTTTTTTTTTTTTTTTCTGCAATGCTATGCAGAATGAATTGAGGTAATGTGCACTGAAGGTCTTTCTAAGCACTTCAGCTTTTCTTGCATGCTGGTCTTCACTGCAATAAAATATATCAATGAGTAGAAAATGTCTGTTGATTTCCGAAGATTGCACGGTTAAATGAAATCAGTCACCTTCATCTCCACACATACGTGTTCTTCTCAGTAAATGACTGCAGTAGCCACTTTTATTTTTCTCAGTGTCTGAGCCAAATGAATCAGAGCATTTGACTGTAATTGTTGATTGTAACGCATATCCGAAAAGCATTCGCAGCACTTCACTTTTGCACATTTTATATTACAGCCTTATTCCAAATTGTGTTAAAGTACCATAATCTCTTTCCTCAAACTTATACACAAAAATACCTCCTTATGACAATGTTGGAAAATGTTTTTGGAAATTTTTTGCAAACGTATTAAAATTAGAAAACTATCCCGTAACATAATAAAATGCAGAAAAAGTGAAGTGCTGTGAATGCTTTCTGGCAAATGATAGTATTTTAGCTTCATTTCCAAACGCCACAAATGTGGCATGATTTTTGCTGCGCTATTTTAAGGCTAAATGATGTGATTATTTAAATTAGCATAGATTTACAGTGAGAAACATGTTTTAGAAATGAGAGTTTTTTGCTGTTTCCATTTGCTGATGCAAATAACGTAGGCCGGTCACACAGTTATCAGAAAATAATGTGCTAATGTGCATCGGTAGCAATAATGAAAAGCACCGGAGTAGGAATCAGTGTATGCCTTAGTCTCTTAAAATTCTTGTATATCAAATTGCAGTTGTTGTTGCAAGCAAGCATTCATCTTTGTGCTAAATTTAAGGGTGACCGGGTACATTACAGAAGTCTTAATTTACTGAATAGGGTGCCAGTATGTTAGATCTCCATACTAGGAAACATGAGATACAAGCTAAAACACAACTGAAAAAGTAAAAGTGATGTCCGACATTTTCCGTCTTGCAACTATTTCAGTTACTAAATTATACTATTTAATGAGACAGCATGTAAGAGACTCTGGCAGATAAAAAGGAGTTTACAATTTTATCTTTGCATTACCACAAAAAAACAATTTCACCGGCAGGACATCTAAAGGACGAAATTCGAACGTAAAGAACTGGACGGTGATTGCGTTCCAGGTGGATTCCAGGTACTTTACCGTTCTGCGTTACTTTTTACTTTGCCAAAACAAAACCATCAATCTCCGCAATTCACCCCTCAGTGCATCTCTCCTCTCTTGTCTCACAACCTGATTCCAAAGATCAGTTGTCCAGGCAACTGCAGCAGCTACTACGGCGACACATGCTGCGTGCAGGCAGGTTTAGATAAAAAGCACCTGAAAGGGGGTAATGCAAATGACCCTTTGCACACCATCAGAGATTCCCACAGAAATCTCAGGCAGTAGATGCCCCCGGCATGTTTCTCCCAGCCATGGTTCAGCACCTTTGTGGGTTATTACTGGCGCACTCTGAAAGATCTCCGTCCCTCAGATGAATATTTCAAACCAGTTTCACAGGTTTTTATGTTTTTCATCTAACAGTGCATGTGGCCCTGTGAAAAACTAGTGTGTGTATGTGTGTGCAATTTGACATATAATGTGCATATAGTATATGTCGTTTTCAAAAACAAAGCAGTTTAATTTTGAGGCTCATGGTCAGATTGTTCTCCATGTCCAACATTGAGTCAGCATTTTCACACAACTTGAGCACATATTAGCATCTGACGTAATGCACAGAGAGGAGTTATGCCACAGTGTTGGAATGTTGAAAGTTGAGTTTACATTAAAGCACGATGCCTGAAAGAAACACACGCCATGCATGTGCACTCACATGCAGTTCAACTCTGCTGTGAAACCCCGGTCCTGTGTTTCAGGAGTGCATACACACACTATTACAGTGTTAAACATTTTCTTTTAAAGCATTCAGAACTAGACTATTATTGAGGGATTAGCTCCTAACATTTTGCATAGTCCCCTCTATCACCTTCACTATAATCTCTTTGGACAAACTTTGTGTGAACTCAAAGTTATGAACTGCACAAAGCATTTTCATCCAGCAAGGCGGAAATTGGCTCTAACAAGAGTTCAGTTCCAGAGGAAAAAAGCAGAGAAGAAAGAAATGTAATGATGGGGAAATTTTATTTTGTAGGTTGTGTTGTTCCCCCTGAGGCGCAGTTCCTTGCAACAGCGTTCTTAACCCTTTAACTTATTTTCTCAGTTTGTCACTTCACAACCAGAGTGTTTATATTTAATTGGTATTTTATGTGAAAGACCAACACAGAGTAGTGAGTAATTGGAAAGTTGGTTAAAGGTTTTACAAATAAATATGAAAAAAAAAAAAAAAATATATATATATATATATATATATATATATATATATATATATATATATATATATATATATATATATATATATATATATATATATATGGAAACTGGTGTGTGTTGTCTTGCTCATCTTCAAGTCTCCTTACTGATTTTGACATTTTATATCTTAATTAATCCCCTCTTTGTCAGCCTTGTTGGCTGAATTAGACGGCCATGTTTGTTTTGGTGGGTTTGTCGTTGTGCCACACTCTTTCTGTATTTGGTTGATCATTTGATTGAGATACTCAAAGCTTGGAATATTTTTCCAAGCTTTGAGTATCTTATAGTATAACTTCCTCACAGAGTTGTCTGTTCTGATATTTGCTGACAGGACCTGTGGCCCTATAAATTTATCTGTGCCATTAAACATATGAAAATGTGCAGATATCTTTTAAATGGACATTGAAGCCTCTTTTAAATACAAATCAAAGACCCTTAATCACAGTTTGGTGACTTTGGCAGCATCCCCAGGCATCCGCTGCGAAAGAAGTCAAACAGGAAATGAAATTGTCTTTTACTGTGTTCCCACTTTCCCCGCGTCTATTTCATTTCTTGTCATTTTCTCTCTCACTTTCTCCACGTCGGCCCTCTCCTCTCGCTGTCTGGCTTTTTAAAGCGCTCGCTTTTCACCACTTCAATCCTCTGCAGGTTGCGGTGGCATACCGGGCGCCGCTTTCTGGTTGTCAAACTAAAACGGATGCACGATGCCTGGGAGAAATTAGAAACTCTCGTCAGCAAGCACCGAGCGTGCTCTGTTTTTCCATTCAGGGGGCGGTTAGAGTACAATTCTCTTCTCATACAAAGTAAAGGGAGGGAAAAAACAAACCCAAAAAAAAAAAGATGATAGACAGATGGCTAGACTTACACTCTGCAAAATTTGGATTTTTATTGTTTGATAGAGCTGCATTTGCAGATGAGAAGCAGAGTTGGTTCTATTAGTTTACATGTGGGAATAGGTTGTGGAGGAAGAGGAAGCAAGCATGGGGAGGGCTTTAATTGAGTGTCCACACCAATTAAGCAAAGCGAAAAACTTTTAGAGTCGCTGCACAGCAAATACGCAATCACTTATTACGCAGCTCCAAATGTGTTTTGTGTCTCTTTGACCTGAACTCGATAACCTCTCCTCTCTCTGTGTCTCTCGGTCTTCCCAGAAGAAATGTGATGTATCGCTCTTCACAAACTTCACCCCACGCATATAAATTTGTCTGTAACTTTTTGCCCTCTCAGTTCTGAAAACGGCGTGCAGGATTTGTGAATATTTATCCTGACCTCGAATAAACCAACAGCCTTTGGAGATAATCCTGGGTCCCTCACAGAAGGAAGTGAAGAAAATCCACGGGGGAGTGAGTGACTGTTGGAAAATCGTCATTGACTTCTCTCTCTTTATTTCTCGTCGTGACACTTGGTCCAGAAGAGAGAAGGGGGGGCGGGGGCGGCAGCGGGAGAGGAGCAACGTGGTGCTTGCTGGCCCCTGCGCTTTAGCGAGAGAGAGAGAGGCTGTGATTATGACTGGCAGTACAGAGGCAACAGTGAAAGGGAAGGATGGCAGCCCCAGACACAAGAGCAGCAATCGCAACGCATGTCACATCGATCAGGCCACAGTGAAAGAAGTTGGGAATGGGGTCAGCTCCCCGTGCTTCTCTCCCAGTGTCTTAGCTCGGAGCGCTGGCTCCAATTTTCACCGCTATCGTTTGTTTGGTCTCTCTCCGCCGCTTTCATCGTCTTTTCATCCTGTCGGTCTCTGTTTCACTCTGACTCCTCAGAGGGAATGCGAATGAATTCACTTTCCAAACTTCGGAAATCCCTACAGAGTTCACTCTTTTTATTGTCAGGAGAGTAAAGTTAGGACCGAGTCATTCTCCAACAAGGTGTCTTGGGGGAGGGGGGCGGGGGGGTTGTGCTATGCAAACTTTGATATGTATGATGCTGGCACCATGCACTTATTTCAAATGACTGAGGGTGTATTGGATGCCACAAGCTTTGCTCCTTTGCTTAGTCATTCTCCATTTCATACCCACACACTTCCATTGTGTTCCCTTCTACCTCAAACTCCTGCACAGAGCAAGGTTTTAGCTGTAGGCAAGAACTTTGATGAATATTGTAAATAAAAGATAAACTAACTGCACAGATCTTGTGTTTGATTTATTTCAGGTGTATTTTATGATCTAAAAACCTTACATTATACACTTTGTCCTACCTATTCAAAGATCTGACCCCCATTTGGACAAGTTCACTCTTGTGAAATATGTCTGACAATAACCTCTAACCAAAACACACAGAATGTCCTGCGCCATTATATATCCAACTTTTTCTCCCTGAAAAAGTTGGATATATAACAACCAAAACAGCAAAAGTATGAAATGCCCAGTGGGCAGTGTGACCAGCATCCCATATGAAATGATGCATAATGTTAGTCCGTGAATATGACATGGTGTGTTTACTGGTACAATCTGGAAGACGGCTGACAGAAAATTGCTAATGTGCAAAATATGAGTATGAATTGAGGGGCGACTCGACCCAGAGCCAAACATTAATCTCTAAATCTTGAAATAAACAAAACATGCAGCAAAGAAACTATTACCCAATTTGTTGTACAAGAAACACAAAGGAAGGCAAGACTTGGCAGATAACAAGAAACTATAGCATCCAACATCGGCCCATAATATGACAAGGACTTTTTTTTTTCAAAACTGACACTAAATCAGACTTTCAGCCTATGAATAAATGATCTGGAGGAGCAAAAGTGAAGCATTAGTTCTGAGGTTGCTGTTGTAACGTAAGCTGGCATTCTGCGATTAATTTGGAATAAAAAAATATTTAATATGAGTTGAATTTAACTATTTCAGTTATTTTTGTTTTATTGGTTTATTATAAACAGATACTAGTTTATATGTTTTACAAAAAAAAAAAAAAAAAAAAACAAGTGACAGAGTGGCGTGGGTCATTTTATCAGTCACTGTGGACTGCATGGAAAAATAGTTAAAAATAAGCTGCAAGTGAGATGATTAGAAACTGGCGCCAGAAATAAAGTACACTGTAAAATTTGTAGAAATTCATTAAATCTGCATAAATACAGATTTTACCATATTTATATTGTAAATTTTATATTTGTACCATAGCTGCCGGTATTTTACAGTAAATTAGAGATGCTGTTTTTTTTATAGTGTAAAACCTCTGTGCATCTTTGTTGTTAGCTTCAACATGTGAAGCTAACACTTGAACATCATCTAAATGGAACGCCGGTGGATACGCCGGTCTTCGCCATGCATTTGTCTGTCAGTATGTGAGACAGGCAAACAGGGGGAAAACATTAGTGAAACACAGCAAAGCATGCAATAACAGAACAAAAAACAAGAATACAGAAAAACAAATTTAAAGCACAAAACAAAAACTATATGAGTAAACATGTAGTGTATAAACACTTATCTAAAGAGAAACCCGAATAAGAGTTGATGCTCGAAATACACGAGTGAGTTTTATTGCCGGTGTAAAATTGAAAAGGGAAGACGTTGCTCAAAAAACATCCCATCTTTAATGTTAGTTTTCAATACAATACCTTTATTCATTTATATAACAAAGAACTCAAACACAAAAGTAATCAGGGTTCTGGCAGCGTCCTCGGCGACAGCCGCTCCAATAAGTAAACGCCTCTGTTAGCGGCCGCTGCTGCTACTGTCTCACCAAAGTAGTCTCTCAATGTTTATGTTTTCGCATCCACCTGAATAATGTGCAGTTGCGCCTCTGGTTGAAACAAAACATTGTTGTGAAGAAGAATGAAAAGGATAAATGCTTTACTTATTTTCTTACAAATAAAAGACTGAGATGGGAGAAGCTTCACAGACAGAGCGTCCATCCAGTCTGACGTAACTTGACCTGTTTTGCAAAGAAGGGCAAAAATCACTTCATATAAAGTTTGTAGAGAAGAACCCCAACAGACACAATCGTATCGAAAAGTTGTTTTAGTCCTGACTCAGGATGACTGAATACAAACACGAAATACCAGTGAAGTACGCTGAAGCTAGAGGCCATAATGTAACAAAGTATGACAAAGTTCAAAGGATAGGAATGCTGGTCACACTAGTGCTAATCATTTGTTTAGCCTTACTCAGGTAGCCTATGTTATTTAGCTGGAAGATACTTTTGTCTGATATTTCCAGGAACCTCTTGGCTGTGCCAGAAATCAAATTTTGAGGGTAAAGATCTCCCATACAAGCCGACATGTTTGCACTGCAAATCCAAAAACTGAACAAAACACCATTCCTCAGCTCTGCCATAGTCATATTCACGTGATACAAGGCGTTTAAGGTCTCTGAATTTTGGACATCTTGGACAAACAGTGCTAATCAACCACATGAACCGGCAGCCTCTTTTCCCCATCCTCTCTGCTCCTTCTTATCTCCTCCCCCTTATTAAAACAAGTCAGAGAAAGCTCTACCCTGCATTCTGTTGCACTGTCAAGTACGCCTAATTAAACTTTAGGGTTTTAATGTGCCATCGTTCAAATGCTCAGTCTGTGTGCTGCTCGGTCCAAATTGCCCTCCCTGAAACGCTCATCTCATCCTCCTCCGCCAGACTCCTGGTGGAGAGGAAGAAGGGCTCTGTGGCAGATTTGTAAAGTTGTGCCGTTAAGGCGCAAGGACATCAACTCTTAATACTACAGTCAGAAAAAAAAAAGCCCTTCACTTGGAGCCAGCTGTGAGTTTCATCATCGGCCGAGAGAAAGAGCAGCTGAGAAAACAAGAGACAAAGGGGGAGCGGTGAGAAAGAGAGACAGAATTTAAAGAAGGCGGGAAAAAAAAAGAAAAGTTACTAGCCTGGATGGGGCCGGGTGACATCAATAGCATCCCAAGCAGGGCCACAAATTAGCAGGGCAAGAAGCAGCGCAGCATGGGATGCGACAGCTGGGGCCCCGTGTGCGCCGCCACCAGGGGATTAACAAGGTTTCAGGATCTGACACAGAGGGGATGAGCGTCATGGGCAGAATAAAGAGCAACACAGGGATTAGAGAGCTTCCAGACACTCCACCAACACTCATGAAGGGCTTAAAGGGCCAGTGATATTATTAATGAAAGGATAGAGAGGCCAAGAGGAAGACAGAGAGAGATAAGCCTGGAGGGTCATCTTTTGATTATGCTCAACCCGACCCTCTTGCATCGCCGCTCGGCATCCCGACGATCACACCTTGCGCGTAGACCAAGCATTAAAAGTCAATGAGAGGCGGGCCAGAGCAGCAAACCGGTCATGTGTTGATCACAGGGCCGAACCACGGAGCAGACGGAGATGGCCGACATCTGAGCGATGTACTGTATGTTCAATTCATGCCACTCTCCGAAGATTAGGCCTAAATTATTCATCTGACAGTTGTGGTGAAAAAAAAAAAAAGCCAAACTCATATTTGAATATTTGTATTCTTCCATACAGCTACTGCGGAGAAAACAAGATAGGATTCGTCGCGGGGCGAATGTGGGAGTGCTGCTGGGTTATTTGTTCGGGTTCGTATTCCGCATTCAGATTTCAGATGTACTCCGTGGCCACAACGATGTGTCTTGTTTTGCGAAACGGTTGCTTCAGATGTTTTTTTTTCTCCCTCTTCATCATGAATAAACTCCGTTTTCAAATACGACGCTGCCAATATTTATGTGTAAAAATCATTAGTAACGTTAAAACTTTTACATTAAATTGAAATGTGACAGATTATAGAGCCCCTTAACAATCTCAGTAAAATAAATGTATATGTTTTTACATTTATAGGAGTGGATAGGGCTCTACCATCACAAACGTAAACCACGTGGAGTTTCTTGGACTCTGTTGGGACGTTATGTCGAAACACGTGTTTTGGTCAGATGAGACTAAGTTTGAGCTTTTGGTCAGCAGACAAACCAACAGGGTCTGGCGTAAAAC
Organism: Poecilia mexicana; assembly: GCF_051168715.1. Taxonomy (NCBI): domain Eukaryota; kingdom Metazoa; phylum Chordata; class Actinopteri; order Cyprinodontiformes; family Poeciliidae; genus Poecilia; species Poecilia mexicana. The sequence goes on along the minus strand of NW_028263385.1, from coordinate 23,999,173 downwards.
AAATAACTATGTGGGAAAGCACCCCATCACCACAGTTAAAGGGTTAGTTTGGATACTTTAAATGGAGGTTTTAGAAAGCCTTAGTTTAGTTTCCTGCAAGTGAATGATGTCACGTCATCGTGAGCATGTTGAAAACTAAATTTTGAAGTGACGTGAGCTGACGCCTAGTGAGGTGTGTGCTGTCTGTTTTAGCTGACTCGTTGGGTTCTGAATGTGATTAGCAGAACCTCACTTCAACAATCTGAACTAAAACGTTAAGGACGCTGTGACGCTTTGAGTCGTTTTCTCTCCCACAGGTCATGGGAACCTCATTAGATTGTGAAATACATTTTAAATGCCAATTTTATGTAAAAATCAGATTCTCTCTCTCTGTAAAGTTGAAAATAGTTAATTACTGGGTCCATCAGCACAATGTTGATCCATAAGGATGAATATTCTGCTCTCTTCTCTTCAGGTAAGCTGAAAAGAAGATTGACCAAGGACAGATTATCAAAAGGCTGTAAAACCAATTTTTTTGTTTGTTTGTTTTTACATATCTTAATCATGGGTGCAAATAAATGTGATCGATATTGCAGATAATATTGCAGCTTCAATGGGATGTCTGGTCAAGCACTAGAAAGCTTTAACACAGAGAAAACCTTTATTTTATTTTACAAAAAAAAACAAAAAAAAACACCAGATAAAATACAAGATACACCAATTCAGCGAAGAACGTTTTATATAAGCTGCCATGCAAAACTTCAACATTTAAAGAATAACACTTTTCACAAACATCCAAAGTGCCACTTTTTACGAGATAACGACGCTGCCTCAGAGCCAAATGGGACATCCTGCACAGGAAGGAGCTGGGAGATAAGTTAAGCTGTTGTTTAGGAACATGGAGTTATCGTCTCCCCCTCTCCTCGTCCTCCTCCTCTGAGCTCCCAGCGCGACGCTGAGGGAGTCTTTATCAACTGAGAGTTTACTACTTATCAGTGCGTGGCTGCCATAGATCAAGGGCATAAATGGATTTGCCGCTGGGGGGGGAGGCTCTTTGATAAACTTCAGCTGAAGCTTAATGAGAGCATATTTATGTCTACGGATCGGTCTTGGTTATCTCCTTTGGTCTGTATCATCCTCGGCCCTGGGCAGAGGATGGGTGTACGCGGGACAGAAGCATGGAGAAACATAACAATCCACAAAATGTCCACATCTTTACTCGTTGCAGAGGTCAAGTCTGCAAAGCAAACAACGCAGACAGGTGCCAAAGAGTTCAAAGTCCAAAATTCACAGAGAACAGGAGAGGGAAGCAAATAAAGCAAGAGAAGACAGGATCGTTGATTCACAATAGTTTATATGCAAAGCTGATTGTCTGAGTGGTTCTGCGTTTTAAAGTCTAAAATCTGAAAACTCGATATAAAATAATATTTTTGGGGGGTTGGTGGGAACCTGCAGAGACTGAACAAATGAAGATGATTGTGTTCATTGTTTTTTCTTTTTTTTTTCCCCCAGCAGAAATAGTTCAGGGGTCATACATTTTGTGACATCTGAGGATGGAGAAAAGAATTGCTCGTTTCCTTCCTCACAGCGTGGACATCCCCTCTCGGTGTTTGCTCCGCATGCCTTTTAGAATTCGTCTTCAAGCTGTTCTGGGGATGAATCATTTGGTGCACAGTCGTCCTTCCTCTCACGGTTTGCAAACACAGAAGGGTCCAGCTATGCCAGAGACGTCACACTATCCTCATCCGAATAAATTTCCACCACGGTCCTTTTTTCCTTCTTTACTTGCTTGAATGTATGAAAATATTTTTCAGAAATGCTGTGTCAATTTTACGCCACATATAACGGGACGCACACCTGGTCACTTCCAGGAAGGATCACCACGGCTTCTTGTTTTCTCCATTTGGGGATAATGACTGTAGCTGATTTTTCAGCTTCCAAACTCAATTTTTTTGTATTATTTTAGATATGCTCTACAAAAAAAAAACAAAAAAACATTTTCTATGAATGATTTCAAGTTATGTTTCAAATAAAAGGAAAATACATGAATCCATAAATACTGAACTGTAGAATAAATATAAGATTTGAAGAAAACCTGAGAGAGGCTGCAAAATACTTGAATGTTTAGGTGTTTAGATCAAAGTGTAGTTGTGTGTTAAAATGGCCTAGTCAAAGTCCACATTGAAAACATTTGTTCACAGATGCTCTTTATCTAAGCTTGGGCTATTTTACAAATAAGAATTAGGATTTTATACAACGAACAATTTCAATCTCTAGATGTACAAAAATGGTAGAGATGCAGCCTAAAAGATCTGAATGCATTATTTCACTTACTTTTTTTTTTTAACACTTTTCAAATCTATTTGTTAGCAAAAATTGAAAACAATTAAACCCTTTTTAATTTGGTGCAACTTTGTTTGTGTCTGCCTTATAAAATATAAAAGAAATCAATTAAATCTGTGACTATAGCATGACTAAATGTAAAGAACATCAAGAGGTGTAAATACTTTTGAAAGACACCGGCGCACACACACAAAGACCTAGTAGCATTTGCAAGATGCACGAGGCATCTTTAAATGCCAGTGTGTGGAGTTGGATCAGTTTACTGTACATCTCTGACTGATGCCACAAAGAAGAGGCTTGTTACAATTACTGTGCTTCTGTACTCTTGTCAAAACTGCTGACAGGTGCTGGAGAATTTAATTTGCACGAACAGACCCTGGAAGATGAAACACTGCAATACCGATGAAATAGTTCCCTGTAATTGCAGTGGTGATGGAGAAGGCACTTCTTTTTCTCTTTAGAAAAAAAAAAAAAAAAACTTGATGGGGAAGTCATAAAATCAGAAAAACACGTCTTAATTGCTTCCTTTGTCTCAGTGTGCCTTGTTGAAAAATGGAACCAGGAGCTTTGTTGACAATAAATCTCAAATGCTGACCTTAAAGCCGAGGCATTAGCCCAGCTTCGGAGAAAGCGCGCGCGCTCTGAAGGCAGCCGAGCAGCCATTACTTCATATTGAGATTTTAATCTTTAGCTACAGTATTTCTGATTGATGTGTGCGGAGGGGAATTATGTGTACACACATAGATACGTGCTCACGGGGCGAGGGTTGTAATACATCTTTGTAATTAGTCTCATAATTATAAGGCAATAAACTGCGGCACACATGGGAAACTGATCCATCTCTGGGATTCGGCAATTACCCCGCTAAAATATGTTGTTGTGACAAATCTCCGGGAAGCAAAAGGTGCAGCACCGACGTCGTCTTGGTTTGTGTTCACAAAAGTGTGTGGCGTTCACAGTCACACGCCAACGAGGGATGTTTACAAGGATTATCCAAGCTGCCTCTTCAAGTGGACGCGGGGTCAGTTCAGATTTAGCCTGCTGTTTTTCTTTCTTCTTCTTCTTCTTCTTCTTCTTCCTCTTCTTCTTCTCTTTTTCCTGCTGGCTTAATCAAACAGGGCCTGTTTCCACGGCCCTGTCTAGACCACTCCGCCCTACGCTTCCCATTGGCGATACGCCAGCGACTTGTCTTCGAGTTCACATCCATCTGGTCGATGTGGTAATATCAGACAGCCGCTGAGTGAGTCTAAATTGGCTTTGCCTCTATTAGTTCCAACGGTGCCTCATTATCAGCAGCCAAGATCTCGTCGCCTGCAGGGCCCAGACCTCCTCCACTCTGTCACCCGCTAAGCTCGCTCGCGCGCACTGACCTCGCAGGTACGCACGAGCGCATGGCGTCCCTCTCGCAGTCTCAGGCACGCCGACACCGCTGCTCCTGTTACCACCATGTCTTTGATTAAGCCAGCAGGTTGTTTGGGTTGCAGCTGAGAGCATCTGCTTTCATAGCAAACACCGACAAAAGTTGATGGGATGTTTATCAGCTGGAAGGGGGCCGAGGGGGAGAATAGGAAATTAGAGTTATTTTTACTGGTGGGTTAGCTCGCGTCGAGGATAATGTGGAGGCTCATTCGTGACAGCGTGAGAGCGTTATCTTCAAATTAGTCCTGTGGTGTAAATAGGAATGGTTTAATTGATTTATTATGACTGAGTGTCTCACACTGATGCGCCTGCATCAGAGCGGCGGTAAAACATCGGCAATTTAATAACAGCTGGCACGCGTGCGTGGCGCGTGTGAAGGTGCAAACAGCAAAGGTTATGCTTGCTTACATGTACACACACACACTCACTAAGCTGCACGCACAGCAAATGTCACTTATCTTTTTTTTTTTCATTCTGCACCAGTGACCGCAGCCTAAATTTAGATGTGCCAGGTAGTCCTGCTCTCAGAAGACTGACTGACTGCAGATTTCCTACTAAATATGTCCTGTTCATTTTTTTAAAGTGCAAGCTGCAGATGAGCAAAAGCAGTTTCTAAAAATTGTGGGACAGTAAAGGAAGATAAGATATGTTGGGGGTTTTTTCCTAAAAAAAAAAAAAAAAAGTGTATCCTTGCTTAGGTCAACGTTGGTTTATCTTTTTATTTGATGGATCCCCATCTTTCCGCAAAACAACAGATAAGGAAGCAAGTATTGACACTAAATTGGATGGTTAAATTCAAGAAGTAAAGCTCTCATGTCATAAAGATTAATTACATGTACGCACGCATACATATATATATATATATATAACTTACGGTCTTGAAGTCATCAATTGCAACACATAATGTTGCGATTAAGCAACATCATGTGTTTTACTTAGCAAGTTGAGTTGCTGAAATATTAAATGCGTGTAACAAATCACTTTCTCCACCTCAAATCACAACTCCCATGGGGAAGACCGAAGAGCTGCCAAAGAATCTCAGGGAACAGGAAGCGGAGCTGCTAGAATGGATGTAAATGAAATTTATATGAACATTAGAGACGGCAATGTTCTTTGAAAGTGAACAGAATCGCTATCTCACATCTGATCGCTGTGGCGCTAGCACACGCTCTTCGGTTTGCCTGGATTGCTACGGAGAGGGAGGACATGTTCTCGTTTACCAACTACATTGCTCTCCCTGTAAAACTCTTTTTGCAAACCTCTTCGATGTGCATTTAGAGAGCTGTCTCATCGTTAGCTGTCTTCCAAGCCGTGCAGAAACCAAACCACACATCTTGCTACAGATATACTTATCAGCAGCGGTCTCCACGAAAGCCACAGTACGTGCTTTTGACGCAAGCCAAACACGTGCAGACGTTCAGACTAAAGAGGCAACAGCGAGCTGAATGAGCAGAAGTAGAAACACCTGAGTCACAGATAACGTGCAAACGAAAGTGGGAGAACGTGGGGAGGTTAAGAACAAGTAACACGGAAGGAACAGAAATGGGTTTCCTGTTTTGCAGCATTAGAAAACAAACGATCGACCCTGACGGTTAGAGGAGCAGGATCATGAAATGAAAATTACAGAGCAGCAGAAGGCTGATATGTGTTAATTGCATTCCCTGGGATCGGGTAAGAAGATCTCCCTTGGTATTATGGCCCCATTTGCCAAGGCAAGCATGCGCTGCACAATAAATTTGCACATTTATTTTTTTTCCTATTATGAATCTGATCTTATCTTGGCATCCCAAAGCCCATTACACAAAGTTCTTCACACTAGTTTTTCCACATCCTGCCGTGTTATGACCACAAAATTCAAAGTTTTTATTGGGATTTTAGGAAACAGACAAACATATTGTAGAGCAATACGTCAAAGTGGAACGAGAAGCAAATGTCTTTTTTTCTTAATTATAAATACAAATCTGATAAGCGTGACATGTTTGTCAAAGCATATCAGCCCCCTCAACCCTGACACTACTTAATAAAAGTCAGTGAAAGTAACAATGAAAACAGCAGTCAGTTCAAAGATAAAATTTTGGGAAAAGTTAAAACCAACACTATGGGATAGGAAAAAATAAGGAAAACTGCAAACCTACTGAAATCACAATTCTTTTTCCGTGAAAATATTTTAAAAAATCATCACACACAATCCTAAAAATATTCCCTGAAGTTTGTAGATAAGAGGTGACAGTGTGTGGAAAGCTGAAGCAGCATGATTTGTGTATGAAAATACAGTATATGTGAGGCTTGGTGTCAGTACCCTCTGTGTAAAGAAATCCATCTCCAAGAGGCGGTATTGAAAAAAGAAATGAAAACATCAATGAGAGGGGGGAGAAAGAGAAATAATGAGCAATTTCTTCACTTATGTAACATCATCCATATAAAAAGGACCTACAACTGTATAATTAGCCGAATTCGGCTTGCTGTTAAATTGAAATCGTGCTTCTTCGAGTGTCTTTTTTTTTTTTTCTCACATCGTCAAGTCTGTACCAGTTAGGGATAAAAGGCAGGAAATCCTGTGTTGACTCAGAATAAGAAGAACGCCGATCACCGAATCAGGCCGCTGTGAATAATAGAAGAGACAAGCAGGTCAGAGAGCCTGAAGGCAACATCTCAGTTCAACTGTGAGTCTTTAGAAGCCACTGTTGTTCTCTCCCAGGACATGGCTCATACTTTCTGTCTCTTCTGCAGTTTTACTTGTTTATTCTTAAGTCCTGATAAGTTTTCCTGTCCCCTCCGGCTCTTGGTTTATGTAAACCAAACAACTTCAGCTGACCTGATCTGGAAGCTCAAACTAGAAGGAAAAGGCCTGATTGGTTCAAGGATTTACACTCTACCATATGAGACCCGGTGTTAGTACTTTCTCAAGCAGCTATTTCCTGCTCCTTCCTTGGAAACATCACGATTTCTTGGAAACAAAAGGCAGTCACTTTAACAGTCCACTGTGTTTGCCAAACAAAGATGAGGAAATCACAGGTTTTTTGCATCTGCACCGCGTTTGATTGTAGTGGAGCAGGCAGAGCCGAAGAAAACAGCTGTTTTAAGAGTCGACTGTGGGAATGTCGCCGTCACGAAGACGGGCTGCGCTCAGGATGCGGGGAGGGACTGGACTTAGCCATTGTGAAGCCGAAAAGAAAAACAACATATCCGACATCCGGGCAAGAAAGAATCACAACACAACGCCAGACTGAGACCAAAACACAGCCAACTTACGGCATTAACTCAGTGTGAAGGATGTTGTTCTGGGAGGATATGAGGCAGAGATCACAGAGAAAATAGTAAAGCTAAAGAAAGCCCGGTGGAAGTTGCAGCACTGGGGGTGGAAACGAGATCTTAACTTAGATGTGGAGCTTTGTCATTCTCTCGACTGACAGGAAATGGAAATGTCACGTCTAAAAATGATTCAGGTGAGTAGGCTTAAAAAACCCCCCACTGCACTCTGCCCCCCATTTAAGCAGCAAACTGTTTAAGAAACAAGGAGGCAGAGAGCCTTGCTAAAATGCATCGGTCTCAGAACACGAGAGAACAAACAGCCTCATGGAGACCACGGCACACAGCGGGCAGGTCGGGGAGAAAGTTACCGGAGAGGTTTGCGGTTAATCTCACTGAAAAGCTGTTGAATTGACCGTCTGAAAACGGAGAAAGTGTGGGGCGGCTGCTAGCATTTAAAACCATGCTTGTCTACCTAAACGTGCGAAGGCTGAGAGAAGAGGAGGGAGGGTTTTAATCAGAGAAGCAGACTACAGACCCATGGGAAACCTGGAGGAGCTGCAGAAATCCACAGTGATGCAAGAAGAAAGTCATAAGAAGGACTGTGTACCATAGAGGACACAGCAAACAGGAGGGAGATCGTGTGATCATCTGGAACCAGAAGGCATCACTGTAGGGAGAGTACAAAACACTTATCTTCACTGAGAAACGTGGCAATGGCAACATCATGATGTGGAAACTATTTTACTCACCATAGACAGAAGATGGTCAGAGGTTAAGGGATGATGGGGGTGAAGTTAAATGCAGAAAGGTTTCAGTTTCTAGATGTGCAAAGCCCACAGATGTCAGAAGATTTGAAGCTGTAACAATGAAAATGAAAGGAGGTTCTACAAAGTGTTAACAGAGGAGGCTGAATACAAATGCAGGCCGCACTGTTAGGATTTCTATTTGTAAAAATGAGTTAAGAGTAGAAGAGGGCGATATGGACCTAAAGTTTTATCCTGATAACGGAAAAACGTACCAAAAACAACTATTTATGTCTCTTTTCTCAGATAATTGTATGTCTGTTAATTGTTTGCCACAACATTCATAAGCCCAAAAAGACAAATACTGCTCTTAGAGACACCCTTCTTTTTGACACAAGACGCATGAAAAACGTGTGATTTGTGTCTCTAAGCTGCTCACAATATCTGCATTTAAGCATATTTGTACATTACATATTGATGCTCTCGTTGAACATTTATTTGTCTCAACGACGGTGTTTGGGGATTTTAAACATCATTAACTCCAATTTATTGTGACAACGATAAATCAAAGTTCTTATCATGATAAGAAAGGTATCGTGATAACTGATAAACGATGTGATTAACGCCCACGCCTAGTTAAAATCAGTTCCCACATCAAAATGATTCACTGTTTTGTGTTGGTATAGACTGAGGACAAAGGCTGTAATTTGTTTGAATACTTCAGTGAAGTACTTTAAGCTGATTTTATAAACTATTAAACTAAACTATTCCTAAATCACATGATCGGCATGGACGATTTTATGGAATGAGAACCAGTGAAAAGCTTCCGCAGACACGACAGATTATCTGACATACATTCATCGTCATTTGCAGCAGGCCTTCTAAACTCCACCACTTCCTCTCGATGGAATCTGCTCAGAAGCACATTCTTCTAAAGTTGAGACGCACTTTGCCGGTGTGCAGGAAGTCTGTTCTGATAGCAGCATTTTGTAAACAACGGGGTGGGCTTGATTTGAGCCCTGGCTTGTCCCCAGCTGCTGAAACGTTGCCAGTTTCGCTTGAAGGGTGTGGGCTTTCCTCCAGCACTCCAAAGGAAACAAAGGGAGCCTCTCTGGCCAAAAGACTGGCACGCCTGAGCCAAGAGCCCAAACCAAATGCTTCCCAAGGTTTTACACATATTAAATCACAGCAGGAGAAGCTTTAGAAATGGATTACAATTCAGGTTTATACGCAGAGCAGGAGGCCCTTTAGCAGCGTGAGCTCTGGTGTTTGGAAAAATAACTTTATGTACTTTTTATGTAATTTTTCACTGCGATACAAAGAGTGTCTGTATATATTTGGCAGTGCTGTCAAGTTTTGAGTTTTTGAGGGGGGGGAAAAAAGCATCCTGTTGCCTACCAACTGATGTGTATTTTTAAAGGTTTTGTGTTCAATAATTATTGGTAAAGTTATTTGTAGTTGTGTAAATAATGTTATTAAAGGTAAAAGAAATGGATTATGCAAGATTTTGTTAATGTATTCGAAATATAAAAAGAAAAAAAAACATTAAACAGCTTCACTGTGCACACACACACACACGCACACACACACACACACACACACACACACACACAAATTCTTCAGTGTAGCACAGATTAAAATATTTTATAATTTTGTGAAATGTAAAAGTAGGAGTTTATTTTACAGAATAATAACATGCCATTGCAGAAAATATGCAGTGTGTATAAAAACACACGCACGCACACACACTTTTGGTCAGCTTTGTGACCCGACAAAATAAAATGATAAAATTGTAAATGAGCACAACATGATCCCTTTCAAAATAGTGGGACTAATTGCGAGACCGCTTTAATGATTAGAGGGACTAGTTTAATTGCTTGTCTCCTGTGGAGTTTTAAATCATTAGCAATGCCACAAGGCAACCGACTCCCTGCCCGGTCTGCGTCACGTGTGGCCGCTTTCACATGAATTTACTTTTCAACACTTTTTTTTTTTTTTTTTGGCAATGTCCAACTTGTCATGGAACTTTAGGAACAAAGGTGATGAAGATTACAATAGTCATTTGAAAACTCATAACCCAAAGATGTGTTTTTGTTTGTTTGTTTGTTTTTTATGAGATACCAAAACTTGCAACCCCACACGTCAGCTTTGAGGTTTCTCTTAGGAAACTGCACAACAATGCATGCACAGCTGCTCGCATTCGACCATTTTTCACAGCATAACAGCGCGCCTCACGCTGTATGTTCAGTGCATAGATGGAGCTGAAGAGGTACAAATTTATGCAGAGTAAATCTAATTAATGTATGTGTAATCCCATTTCTGTTTCTGACACATGATGGAAAAAAAAAAGAAAAAAGAAAAAAAGAGTTAATATTCACAGCACTGGAAGCTGCTTATAATACTCTGCTTCAGCCGGTGTCACTCCAATTCTGTTTGGTGCTATGAGAGAGAGAGAGAGTGAGAGAGAGAGAGAGAGGAAGCAAAATAAAAAAAAGAGAGTCTGGTTATCATAAATATGCATCACATACAATTCACGTTTCATCAGCGCAGCAGACCACAGAGATTTGAGGAGATGCTAATGTGTCCGGCAGCGTTCCTGTTTGGAAGCAGTGTTGATTATATTCCTGCTCTCGGTCCGGTGGGACCTTACCTGCCACAAAATGACTACAGCATTATTTCCATATATTACCTGAGGAAAGCACACAGGCAGAAGTTACTGACTGCCTGTGAGAGCTGCGATCATGAGCTTCCTCTGAAGCACAGGGGAGGAGAAGGAGGGGGACAAAAAAGTGATGTATGACATCTTTATTTTACAAATAAAACTGAAAAGTGTGGCAAGTCGCTGGGGTAGGTTTGCAATTGCAGTGACTGCAAATCTGTTTCTTGTTGACTGGTCGCTAATGCGTAGCATATTCTCCAGCTTTATAAGCTAAAAGACGGAGCACCACTTATCATTTACCTCCCACTTCACAGTTCAGCATTACTTCAGGGACGTAAACAGTTGGACGTTTGTAGTTGCAAAGTCACAAAATGTGAAAACGTTCAATGCTTGTGGATGGCACTTTTGTCCCAACCTTTCGGAAACAACATAAGCGATAATTACCCTCAACGATATCTCTTGTAAGATACAGAACTTTAGAAAAGTGTTCATCAGCAGTTCGAGTTGAAACAAATTTTTTCTGTGTAGAGAAACAAAAAGTACTTTTTTCCCCCTTTCATTAAATATAAAAACACTCTGTAACTCAGAGTAATGACCTGAATGACAAGTAAGGCTGGAGAATATTTTAGCCTGCGGGCAAATTTTTTAAATAAGGACTTATCCGGGAGCAGGGATGTAAACAAAGCAAGATGCCATCATATGGCTGGAATACAAAAGAAGCTGATGCTGAAGGGGTTTGAGGGAGCTGCCTGAGAAAAGCAAACATTTACATAAAAACTGGCAACGGAGCTTTAATTTTAGCCTCTCTAATGCTAGTATAGTTTGCCATTTTACTTGTGGACAGTTCAGGCAGCTTTGAGTCACATTCAGGCGCCACATTTCAACATGTTTTCACTTAATATCATCTGGTAGAGATATTATTGTGATTCACAACTAGAATGTAACCATCCATACACCTTCTGAAAGTCTGGAACTGTTTCACAACCACCAGCAAGAACGCATTTTGACACAAAGTTTTGCATAATTGTGAATTGGAAGAGAGTTAAGTTGTTTTAAACTATTTTTTACAAATGAAATGTTGCATGCATTTTTATGTGCTGCCACACGATTCTCTGATTAAAACTCTGCTGACTTTATTAACTAACTAGGTGACTTGTTATAAATAAAAAGGGGGCTGCTGAATATAAATGTACACCACACTTTTCAGATATTTATTCCAATATTTTGGAAAATATTTTTTTCTTTCTCGAATACTTTTTTTTAAGCCACTGCACCGACACACGATGACAAAATGCGTATAAAGTTCAAATAAAACATACACTTGCGTGTTTTGATCACAACTATTTTTTCCCACAATTACCATATATGTCTCATTATGCACAATGAGATTACGTCTGTGAAATTGACTTGTATGAAAACTAACACTTCAGCGGTCCAAGACAGCCGCTTGGTTTGCTTCTACCTTGGGCTGGCTTTGCTTTCACATGTCACCTTTCTAGAGGGGGGGACAAAAAGAAACCATGCAAGGAAAAAAACGTTAATCTTCAAATATAAATTTATTCCATAAGCCTTCATACAAACATGATTTTCGTTTTAGTTTTGTCAAGAAAAATAAACTGTTAAAAGTGGCGAATCATTAAAGGTGCACAAATATGGCTATGAACAGGAAAGTCCACAGGTAAAGCTGTGAGATGATTGGCTATAAAGCAACGCATGGGAATCCTTAACACTGAGAGAAAACGGTGATAAAAGCTACAGGTAGTCTCTCACTCTGCATCAGTATCCAGCACCTGAGTTTCACGACGGGCAGCACACCACTTGGAGAACTCGGTCTCGGGTAACGTGGGAGGGGGTCCCTCACAAGTGTGCTAAGATTCAAGGGTCGTTTAAATCTTACTTTCTCTCCTAACAGATAAGGCTGCAAGTAGATCTCATGCAAATTCATCACAGTAACTCAGTGGATCTTGAGGTTGAGGTAATTTAAAGAGAGGAGAGAGGAACTTAGGTTATTTTGGGGGTGAGTGTGTGGGGGCCGTTGTGTTATTTTAACTTGCCAGTGCAAATTAGGGTATTGAATATTCTTCTCAAGCCTTGAGAGCTTCCTTGCTAAAGCACTTGAGAATGGAGCAAGTGCTGCTCCAGATATCAAAGTTTGTGAAGATAAACTTTCCACCTCCTCCCTCCTTTTCTTCTGCACATCCTGTGGCAGAGTGATACAGCCGCTCTAGACTGGCTCATCAAGAGGTAACAGAGCTCTCCCTCGACACCAGTACATGTCCTCCCGTCCAACATCTCCTTCGTCAAGTCCAAGGCAAACCCATCAGTTTACGAAGCACTCCTCTTTGAGGTCGTGCGTGGCATTCAGATGGTTGGCCAGCTCCTGCATCACGGCATCTTTGCCGATCTGGTCGTTCCGCCGCTTCTCCATGATCACGTCCTCCAGGCACTGAAACTCCAACACGTGGCTCTTCTTCTCGGAGAAGAGCAGTTTTAACTTGTACGGCTGCTTCCCGATCCGTATCTCCCCCCCGATTTTGAACTCCCGCCTCCCGAAGCGGCACCAGGCCGCGAAACACTCGGAGTTCCTCCAGCACAGGTCCCTGTCTCTGGTTCCGACGTGATCCATGGCGTTGCGCACGATCACCTCCGGCGGGAGCGCACGGTGCCGGTACAGGCCGTTCACTATCCTGCCCTTCTTCCCCTGGCTCACGTCGGTCAGAAAGTTGTTCTTGACCTCAGCGCGGTGCAAGTGCACCACCTGGAAGTCGCCGACGTAAACGGCCCAGTGCGGGTACTGGCCGGTGGCCACGAACTCCAGCAGGTCGCCAGGTCTGCATTTGGCCAGGAGGCTCTCCGGGGAGACGGACGCGGCTCCGGAGCTCCGCTCGTAGACGCACTCGTCTCGGTAGTAGACGACACACTCCAGCTCGTCGTCCGGGTCGAAGGGCTTCTCTTCGTGGCTCACCGGCCGACTGTCCGGCGGGAAGTGGTCCAGGTTGTCGTCCTGTTCCTGGTCGTCGTCGTCGTTGGAGAAAATGTAGGAGACGCCGATCCGCGTTCCGTCGCCATCCGGATCGAAGCCGTTCGGGTCCGACGTTGGTACCTCCGCGTAATTGATGTGCGTTAGTTTCTCCACCTGATTCCCCATAAAGACGAGACTAAAACGGCACGCGCGCGTGCAAACACACACACAGGCACGCAGACAGGATCCACCTGTTCTCTGCGCTCACACCTCAGCAGGAGACGGAAGGAGGAGGAGGCAGAGTCGGAATTAAATCCAAAACGGAGACGAGGGGCACCGGCGATCCATGTCCAGCTGTAAGGCTGTGCTCCCCCACAAACGATCACCAACTGTTGAGATCTGCGAGGAAACGGAAGTGAGGACATTAAAGGCAAAGTTTAACTCCAGCTCGTTCCCAACAGGTGTGACCTGAATCACCTGTTGGCTCACATTTCCTCCTGAACTCTCCGGCAGAAGGAGGTTACGGGACATTTTTGACTGCATTTAAAGCACATTAAAACGCTGCTTGTGACCTACATTGCTGGTGTAACGCCAAGCTGTTAGATTAACTCATTTTCTGTCACCTGCGGCAAACTCACCTATAGTTCAGCAGCTCCGAGTCTCTTCCGCGCTTACATGAGGAACCATGAGCGGCAGCTTTTGTCCTTCCTGTGCGGCGGCTTGTTGCGCCGTGTGGTTCAGGCTGCTGCACAGACACAGGCTGCCTGTTGTATGAAGCCCAGTGTTTGTTGCAATGAAACTCGCTCAGGATCCGCCGACTGCTGGGAGGAGGTGTCATTTAAAGCGACAGTAAGCCAGAAAACACTTCAACTCTTGGAAGAAGAAAGAAAAATCTGCCTTTTAGGAACGTACTCTGGCAGTTTCCAGTTCCTTTTAATTCATCATTTTTCTATTAGTTTCATTCATCATGTGTAACTGCATCGTTTAGGTAACACTTTAGCTCATTAGATCACATGTTCAGCTTGTTAAACAGAGCAAAAGAAGCGAAAATGATTGGACAGTCCTCAGGAGAAGGTGCCTCCAAATTATGAAAAGCACTTTATTTTATTTAAATTAGGTAACAAGCAAAAGGTTAATTCACACAGGGTGGAAAAAGAGTTCATCAGCTAAAAAAATATATGTTATCACCTCCATACAGGTCCTCTCACTATACTAATCTGAAAGTCAATTTATTTCAGTTAATTAATTTAAAAGTGAAACTTAAAAGTTAAGCACAAACACATTGCTATAAGTTTGTGGCGGACCTTGAAGCATTGAGACTTACGAATCTCCCCAGAATCTCTAAAGGGACTTCGCTTCACAATCTTTGTGTCACACTTTTTCCTTCTGCTCAACTTTCTATTGACGTGCTCGCTCAGTGGCCTCATTGAACACTCAGCCTTTCTGCAAATTGACCTTTTGTGTCACACCCTCCTTATGGAGGCCGTCAACGACTGCCAGCTGCAGAGCGCCAGCTCAGCAGTCTTCCCCATAATGGTGAAGGCCGTAACATGGTCATAACATAACATCTCTGTATTAAAGATAATTTTTATTACTGTCATACTGCTGGATTTTTACTGGCTGCAAGCCAAAGCTATTAAAGCTAACATAAGTGATCACTTGCGTTATTGCGGTGTGTGATGGGTCTTTATAAGTTTTATTTTATGAAATGAATTCCTGAAATAAAGCAACTTTTCGATGGCTTTCTAATTTAATGGCAATGTACATGTAACGGCACACGGCCCGTACGGTTTTCAGCTTATTTCAGAAAACACAGCTAAGCCACATTCTGCTTAAAAACCGCCCCATCAACGCACGTGAGATTTCCATCCATCCATATACCACTTATCTTTACAGGGTTGCTGCTGCCCATCTCCGGTGATCAATGACTGAAAGGATCTGCACAAAATAACTATTTTATCACAGTATAATGCTGAGAAGCCATGCATCCACACCATGATACTTAAAAACAATTTGGGGAAACCAGTTAACATGAAAGTCTTTGGACGGTGGGAGGAAACCGGAGACAACCCGTCGATGCATAGAGAGAATTTGCACGCTCCATGCAGGTTTGTTTTGACAATTTTTCAGAGATAAAATATTTACAACGAATAATTGGACTCATGCATTTCTGGTATGAACCAATAAACCTTTAGAAACAGGGTCGTTGTAATTGTTTCTTTTCTGTGCCCTCTCTTCACATCGGTTCCAGTAAAGCCCATGGAGCACTTCAAGTATCAGTCTAGTGTAAAACCGGCTTTATTCACTTTAGACGGGAAGCCCGGGAGAGTGCTACACATTTATTGGCGCTCTTGATGAAGAGCATGAAAATAAATTCACCTTGCGTGTACTTTTTGTCTTTTCGTCACTAGCAACTGGGTGGCATTAAGATAACATCAGATTACACCCTGCAAGGCAGAAAAGAAAGTTATGGTTTATATTTTAAAAGTTCCTAGAAACATTTATCAATTTTCTTTTAAAAAGTAGACATAAAACTACATTTATTACAAAAGAGTTGTTAAACCTACCAATAATGTTCTTGAATGAAATGTTGGATTTGTGTAAATCGAACAACTGCAATAAACTGACTTCATCTCAAGGCTTTTCATTGATCTTTACCAGGAGTGTAATTCATGTGCATTGTCACTCTTCATGTCAAAATGCACAAGAATCCACGTTACATTTTTAATGTTGGGCTGAAACTCTTTTGAAATGACCCAGAGGGTGCGCCTGGATCACATCAGAACTTTGTGTTTGTTCGAAGCTTATCTGAGCCTCAGTCTCTTCCCAGTCCATCCAACTCAATCCCTGCTCCTGCCAATCCTCTTGTGCCAAGACTTAGTGAAAATATGTTCACTTTGAGAGAGCCAAAGGTTCACTCTCCATGGACCAAGCCAAATACCCAGACTTACAGTTAAAGCCATTTTCAGTCCTGAGCGTTTTTTTTTCTTTTTCTTTTTTTTTTTTGGAGGAGATAAGTGTAAAATCCAGGTAAAACACAGCCATAAAGAGCTGCCTGTGCCATGTATTGATGTTTTTTTTATTATTAGTATTATCCTTCTAAATAGCTTACAAAGGATATCTACATTCAGCAAGTCAAATTTAAGACTTTTTAATTAAATTTAAGACTGAAAAAAGCACAAATACAAGGAATGGTTTGGAGATCCTGCTGTATTAAAGTCAAAACGGAGTAATTGTGAAATTTCTGGGATTTGTTTGTGGTTCTTGTTAGCAGCTTTGTAATTTTCACGTTGCATAAGGCTTTCTTTAACCTTAATCCCTAAAGTTCCTAGCTTAAAAGTTTTTTAAAAATTTTTTTGCACATAATGCACCTTGACTCCTATCGGTGAGCCAGTGCCAAAAATGTCATCAAGCCAACTGTCAATAAATTTGCACTTACCCATGCTATAATAGTTGCAAAAAGCTAGGTAGCTCGCAACAGTTTATTAGCAGCTAGTTAGCAGTAGCTTCAACCACTTAAATTCACAGAATGCAATGAAGATGTCTGCGGGCGACTCAATCGTTTGCCTGGTGGAAAAGTCCTGCAAATAATAATAATAATAAAAGATTAAATAATCCTGCCACGACAAAATACCATATCTGTGATTAACGTATTCAAGGGAAACTTACATTATTTTAAATGAATTTAAGACATTTTAATGCCTCCATTTTAGATGCCTGAATTAAAAACTCGGTACAAACACAGTGCTGTTAATGAACGGTGAATGTTACGCCGATACGAGTTCACCATTTTCCACAGTAAATGACTTCTAAATTACCACTAAACGAGAACGAGATGAAAAAGTCAACATCAGCCAGAGCTTTCATTGCTGGGTGATTTCTCCTCTGGTGAAGTGCTCTTACTGCCGTGCGATTCGGGCCTTGTATGGACAGAGCTATTAGAGATCTTTAAGAATGCCTGATGCAAGGGTATTAAGAGTATTAGCTTCACCTAGTTAAATCTCAACGCAGCCTTTGTTTGTTTCTCTGTGGAACAATGGTCCTTCTCAGCATGTAACGAGAAATGTAATCACCTAAGAGCATTTCCCACAGGAGGTGACAGAACAGTTTGTTTATGGCTTGCTCACATTCCTGATTCAGGATTTCCTTTTGTTCCTGCTGAGAGAATAAAGCGCTTTCCTTTAAGAAGCTGTATTTTTTTTATTATTATTTAGTTGTGATTCTCTTAAAAAGTCAGAGGTATGATAAGGTCCAAACCTGAGGCTAAGAGTTCAGAATCCATGCTGGAGTTTGTTTTCTACACTGATGTTGGAGAAACAGCGCCCTCTGATGGTTAAGTTAATATACTGCGTCAGGTGGAAAAAAAAAAAGAAGAAAAAAGTCATTTGAGCTATTATCATTTATTTAGAAAATATATGAAACGTTCATATACAAGCAATGAAATGTCAGAACATCAACCGTCTGCTAGAGGAAAAAAAGCCCAAAACATATTTTCAAAACATTACAAACAATTCCTGCTCTCAAAGCTACAGGTTACAGAAATACAAAGCAGAGCGTCATGTCTTGTTGCTTTGACGCTTTTGGTTCTGGATTTTCCTTCTCAGCATCTGGTCAGGAATGAGGTCGGACTCTTTGATGTCTCCATTTCCACAGCCAACCACAGGACAGCTGGAGGACACACACCACATGTTTAGATGTTCAAACGGAAAGCAACTTTTAACTCACAAGGTGCTCTCTGTATGCCGACTTGAAAATTGTGTTCCAACATGTTCTGTCAGATAACTGAGTGCAAACCAACCTCGTATACAGGTGCATCTTTATAAAATAGATCATTAAAAAGTTTGGATATTTCAGTAACTTTATTCAAGAAATTAAAGTCAGAGATTACATAGACTCGTGTCGCAAAGAAGTTTATTTTGAACATTCATTTTGGTTCATCTTTGCTAATAAAACTCAGAGTGTGTTACATCTAAGGATGCTGAAAGAAAATTGAGTGGAAGGAAAAAGTGTGGTAGAAAAATTTGCTCAACCAGAAGTGTGATAACTGCAGCCTGGAGGGGATTGTGAAGAAAAGCCCACTGAAGAGTTTCAGCGAAGAAAGGGAGAACATAAAGAAAGTTGGACTTTTTAAAAGCCTCCTCCCTGTCACTCTACACTGATGCAGGAATTCATGCAAAAAGAGGCCCAACCAGGTTCAGTATGCCAACATTTCTGCATTAAAAATAATTTCATTGTTCATTTACGACATTCAAGCTTTGTAATACTCTAGGTTTCGGGCTTACAGTAACTACTTTCATCAATCTTTCATCACCTTCTGATTGAGTCACTCAGATATTTGCTCTTTTCAATATTACTCTTATTTACTGAGATGATCCTGCAGCACTGTGACAGACTGGCGACCTGTCCAGTGTGTACCCCGCCTCTCGCCCGGAACGATAGCTGGAGATAGGCACCAGCAACCCTCCCGACCCCACTGAGGGACAAGGGTGTAAAGAAAATGGATGGATGGATGGATCCTGTAGCAGCTAGATTTAGTTAGTATTTATTGAGAACGTATCAAAAACTTGAGAATGGAGAATGGAAGAGTTTCTTTGGGATTTTATCAGAGCTCCACATTTAGCTCGACTCCAACATCAAAGCGCTACAATGAGGAATCCGTGTTTTTTTTTTAACCAATTAAAGGAAGCCTGCTGCTGGTCCCATGCCAACCTGCCGAGTTGTTTACCAGCGCTGAACCTGACTCGACTCTCTAAGCGTCCTCGCAGGGAGAGTGTCTTACCGGCACTTCTTTTTCTGGCTGTACTTCGTTTTGATCAGACTCAGTATGGCTTCCTCATCGTAGTGGTGGTTGCACTTCTTATTCTTCATCGGGTTCACCATCTCCACCTTGAATGCAGATAAGACGCAGCAGGTTACTTTGAATAACAAAACTTAGAACAAAAAAAGAAAAAAAGAGAAAAAAAAAAAAAACACATTCAGTTGCTGAAACTGGAAAGTGTGAGTGATTTCTAATGGGAAGTTCAGAAAAGAAAGTGTTAAAGCATCCAGGAATGATTTACCTGTGTGAGCGGGCAGGTGAAGTTGACCTGGCTCTGGGTGACGGCGATGTCCTCGTCGAGTTCCTCTATGCCCTCTGCGGGGTCTTGATCGGCTGGAGAAAACACAACATGCACGCAGCTTGTGTCCAATCACAGCGAGTCGATGATGGTGAACTGGAACATCAACAGGACGACTGGAAGACACCCAGTATGCAAAAGAGCCGTGCTTGGACAGGATTAGCCTTACGGATGAAGCACTTCAGCGGTGATGGATTTTGCTCCAAAATAAATACCCATGCACAAAGTCTGCAAATTTTCCATGAAACATTTATGACAAACATGGGATTGCAGTTACATTTTCTATTAGGGTTGAAACGATTGATCAAATGAATCGTGATGAATCGGTTATTGAAATAATCGTCAACTGGTTTAGTAATCGATTATAATCGCTGACTGGATTACACACACTCATAAAAACCCATTTGCTGAAATACATACTAACTCAGAGAGGTAATTAAACCAAAACGGTACAAAAAAATAAATGCTTTTTGTATTTAAGATAAAAAAAAACCAAACATTGTAAATATGTTCCACCCAGAAGTCCTCTAATGTGATAGTTTTAGCTTCATGTGGGTCAAATTCTCTAAAAAAGAAAAGATAGAAGAATAATAATGGATTGCTAAAATAATTGTTAGTTTCAGTCCCATTTTCCATATGGTAAAAAAACAAATAAAAGCTAAATATCCCTCTATATTCAGCAACCTGAGTCAGACTACCCTCGTGTATGTACTATCTTTTGTTAAAGTTGCAGCTGCAAGTCATTGGGCGTCTCCCTCGCATGTGTTTAAGGTGATGTACAGTTAGTTTTTCAGCACAAACAGCATTTTGCATGTTGGCCAAAAAACCCTCAGTTTAAAAAAGAGATGTTTTGGTAGGTTCGGAATTGTGTATGGCACAATTCCAAACATAAAATCATAAAACATAAAATCCCGACCAAAACATGCAGAATTTTGTGGTTTTAACACGACACAGTGGCGGAAAGGTTCAAGGGGTGTAAATACTTTGCACATAAATCAATACCTGACCAACAGAAGCACAAAGTCTAACCTTGTTGCAGAGCGTTCTTGATGTTCTCCTTGAATGCAGCCACTTTCTGGTGATTGTTCAGGTCAGAGTTAGAGAGTTGAGCGATTCTCTCTGCAAACCGCTCCTTCACTTTGGCAGACAGGCTGAACATGGCCTCTGGCTGCTGGGGAGTGACCTACAGAAAGAAACACGTTAGTCAGCTTATTAAACCAGAAAAGAAGTTTAATATAATTGACCTAAAGCTTCAAAATGATTTATTAGACGTGAAAAACATCAAGTAAAAAGAAATGCCAAAACAGAAACTCCAATGATGTATTTGGGAATCAAACATTTACGTTGTACTTTTCATTAATTAAAGTCTTCCTCTCCATAATCCCTCTTATGTTTGATCTTGGTGAATTAAAAGTAGCGCTGAAGTGTTTTCCATTTGGAGGATTTTGATTGTGACACATTGTGATTCACCTCAGCTGTGGCTTGCTGTACAATATCTACAAAGTAGTTTATCTCCCTGTCCAGCTTCGCACACTGCAGAATCATGGCCTCCATCTCTTTGATGCCAGGGTTCATCTCTTCATCTTGAGCAAAACACACACACACACACACACACACACACACACACACACAGGGAATTATTAAACTGCTTTATTTAAGTAAGTAAATGTTATCTGATAATAACTGCACAGAGATCAAGCGTCTTAAATCTCTGATAAGACACAAATGAATTAGTAGCTCATTTTCAATTTGGCAGTTAGAAAACACAATTAGTTAAAGTTTCTATTTCAATATTTGTAACATTTTTTATCTGATTTGAATTTCAGATAATTTTGATAACCAAATACAAATGTTTAAAGAGATCATATTGAATTTTAGTACTATTAACAGCTCCAAAGCTGTGCACAAAGCTAATATCAAAGTTATTACACTAAGTTTTATTTGTCCCATAATCACCCAGATAATAAAGATGCTGTTAGTCGAAATATTAAGGTATTCATATAATTCTTGTGAAAAAAAAAAAAAGAAATAATCACAGAATATATATACTGTTTGGTTAAACGTTCCTAAAAAATATTGATTGTAGAATGCAAACATACAGATATGAGATCAAAAGCTGAATGTTACATCTGGATCCTCCTAATACACAATAATAAGGTTTGGGGAGAAGATCAGAGGAGATGACTTTCATTTTTGTAATAGTAGTAGTGTATGAACATGTATCAGTTTCATTATTATAGTTGAAAAACGTCTTTAAAAAAAAACATTCTATCCCTGACAATAAATACGTTAATTAAAAACGGTACAAGAACAAAAACACGCTGGAGAAAACTGTTACTGTACCAAAAAAAATGATCACAGAGTCTCTGATATTTACCTTGAGCTTCCGCTAGGTCCATAGCAACATCTGTCACAATGTCCATTCCTGTCCCGAGGTCTGTCTGACATGACTTCAAGCTGGACAGTATTCCGTCCACAGCTTTCAGAGACATTTTCAACTGCAACGTTTGTCTTTGGTGACAACAGAGGCGACTTCAGGTTAGCCTAGCCTGCTAACGTCCGCGGCAACCTGCTACGGCTAGCACAGCTAACCGCAAAGTTATTTCATTAAGTTTGGAAACAGCGTCTTACTGTGTTTAATTTTTTAAAAAGTTTTTAGAAAACACACATTTAAACCAAATGACGAAACAGGGATGAAAAACCCCTTCAAAAGCGGCTAACGCTTCATTTCCGGGTAAATTATTTTCAAAATAAGAGAATCACATAAAAAACTAATGAGGAGATTATCAAGAATCCTTTTTATTGGCAAATTTCAGTAAACAATGGCACAAATTATTAGTACATAAAGGCAATCCACATTAGCTTTATTGTACAACTCAAAATTAGTGCAGATTGTATTAGTTTAACACATGAAATGTAAGTAAACTACTAGAGGAGGCTTACATTCATAAGGCATTATTAAAACACCTTCAATTCTCCTGATATGACATATAAAAAAATATTAAAAGGGTCTATATTTCAGGAAAGGAAAAGTACAGTATCTTACTGAAAGATTTTAACTAACAACAAAATTGTTGTTGATATGTATACCACTTGTACTTTTTCCATTACTACAACACAAAATGTTTGGAATGGAGAAAAACCCCAGGCAGCAAGTGGAGGAACCTTAAGATGAAATGAGATAGCCAGATCTTCACAGTACTGTTCTGAACTCATCAAAAATAAAACTGGGTACGTGAGCTTCAACCACCTTTAGAATACAGAGGAAAGAGGAGAAAGATGTTACCATCACACAAATAAGCTGTCAAAATGTTTTAGATTTGACTGCTTAATACATTACAGACAAGCATTGTGAAACACATATGCACTGACATAAAATTATACGTCTTTTTAACATTTACAGATCCTTGCCGTCTTTTCGGATGTGTAAGACAAACTGATTGTTGCCCTACCTTGCGTGAGAGTTTCGTGTACTTCACATAGTCTTCGAGGAACATCAGCGCTCCCACCACATCCGAAGGCATGTCTGGGATTTTCTGACTGTTGTGGAATAAAACAGAAACCGAAATGTGCAGCTATGAAGCTCTAAGAAACAACCAGAAACTACCCCAAGAGTCAACGTTTTCTGCCGTTTTGTTACCTTGTGCACTGCTCCATGATAGATCGGATGAACTGGCCAATGAGAGCCAGGAACTGCTGCGTGTATCTGGAGTGGAACTGCTTGAGCAGCGTGAGCATCCCGAGTACTAGTGGTGGCCAGTCAACTGGGTCTGTAGCCTTCCTACAGCTCATTCCTTCAAGAAAACGAGTCAGGAAGTCAGTCAAAAAGCAGGAAAGTCAACATACTTTTTTTTTTACTGTTTCTGTGATGTTCCAACCACAGACTACAATGTACTTTACTGAGACTTTATGTGATGGACTAAAACAAAACAGGCCACTAATAAGATGTAAAAAGAAAAACTGCACAAGGAGCTACCCTGGTTCTTGTTGTACTGAAGCTTAGGCAACTGAGCAACAACAAACAGGAAGTTGATGATGGGGAAGTACGGAAGACGCTTTGTTGTGATGTATATCTGTGGAAGATATAAACCGATAAGGCAAAATGAGACACGTGAAAATGGCAAAATCACTGAATTGTAAGTGAAACTTTTGTTTTTGCAAACCTTATTGAGTGGGTTATGAATGCCAGCGGCCTCCAGGTAGGCAGTGATCTCGTACAGAAGAGTGTTGTCTTCTTTAGGATAGGGCAGGGTTGGATCTTGGTAGTGGGCTTCGATGTCTGCTAACAGAGACCTGGTGAGATACAAGCATATTCATATTGAGAAACATTCTCTGACGTTACATTTATATCCAACACAAATGTTGATTGACCAGATTTAAAAAATGGCACATTCCACAGATTTCTTTATCATGACCCAAGCCTGTTTTAGACATTTTTAGAAATTCATTACAAGATGCAAATATTTTTAATAATAATAAGTAAGTCAGCTACCCATTTAAATAAGATAATAAATATTTTATTGCCTAAAATGCAATAACAGGATTCCTTTAGAAAATCTGAACCAGATGAAGCTAAAACTCCTAAAACCTATTTACAAACTTAAAATGTTTACATACTTTTTATAGTTTTGACTTCATGACAGCTCTGATTTAATGACCTTTTTTGAGTCAACCAGTCGACTATTCAAATAATCCATTAATTGCAAATAATCCAACTAATCCTTTCAGCCCTATCTGCATTAATACTGTATGTATATTCTGAAATTAATCCTTTCTTTCAAGCTCTGGCAGCAGGAAAGCCATTTTAGTGCTGAGACACGATTAAAATATTCTCTGCTTGGTGGTGAGAACACACATACTTGTTGAGATTTTCCAGAGCAGCTGCCAGGTGCTTGGAGTCAAACTTGCAGGAGTAGTTCAGCTCATTTGCAATCTGCTGCCGGAGAATCTGCATCTGGCCAACCTACAACAATTCAGACATTTAAAAGCTCTGCGTTTCTGACAGAAAATTGACAGTGCCTCTTATTTTCCATTCACTCAGTCAACAGGAAGTTGCTACCTTCATGATGGATTCCAGATATGCACCCCAGATCTTTTGTGATTTGGCCACAGCGCTTGCATAGAGTTTGCTGGCATTAGCTGTTGAAACAAAAAATAATAATAATAATAATAAGGAAGATGTACAAGAAAAAAATCTGACTGTAAATTTTTCTGAGTAAATACCTACCCACAATGCCTTGTACTGGGTTGACAGCAGCTAGAACAGTTTTGAAAACATCCATCGCCGCTTTGTCCTTAAGGATGGTTTTCTGGAGCATTGTCAGGAAGTTCTGAACACACAATCAGGTTGGAGAATGAATATTAGTAAGCCTATGTGAGCGGAGGGCTTCAGTGAATTTGTAAGAAGGATCTGGGATGTGAGTTTGATTACCTGAAGTTCCCTGACGATCATGAAGCAGAGCAGTCGGTCGAGTCCGTTGAGACCAAATGTCCCCAGGGTGCTCTGGATCTCAGAGAACAACCTGCTGTTGGTCACTTCATGGTGGCTCCTCAAGTCGTACCAGGTGTTCAGCTGGTCGATGTAACATGTCACCCTATAAAAACATCTTACTAAGTGTTTCTGGTCTAGTTTCTTGTGCAAATATCTTAGTACACTTGAAATAAGACAAGACGGACTTACAAGTGACTTTTCGACAAGATTTTGGAGTTTGCTGTAAGTACATCATTCTTTAATATTTGTGAACAAGTACTAGTGATAAGAGAAATGATCTGCCAGTGGAACTGGAATTTTTCATCAATATTAAGGAATTATTGACATAAAATAAGCTCCTGAGCTTTTAGGCCCCAAACTGTCCAGGAGGATTTGCGTGAGCGAAGGATAAATATGTTGAAATACAGGGTGCAGTTTGACTATTTCTTTTCCAAAGGCTTTGTGAGCCATCTTATAATACATGGCAGTGATGTGAGGTTTACTTTTGAAACACCAAAATATTTAAAAAAATTTGCCAGAAGTCCAAATCCACACAGAAATGATCAATCTTCTGTTATTTCAGTTTTCAGACCTAAAACCCATAGAAAACTTGTGAGCTGTAGAGAACAAAGCATTAAAGGGAATCCTGAAGTCTGGACATAACCTAGTTTCTAGATCCTCGTAAGTAATTCAAATTGCTTTTGTGAACAACGGGGATACAAAATATTTACGCCACCTGAGGTTTTAGTAAAAACAATGAACTCTCAATCAAACCTTCAAACTGAAGGTTGTATTTTCATTGAATGTTCAATGTGGGATTATTCTAAACAAAAGGTGAATTTATTTTCAGGCTTTTTAGAAATCTCCGACCATGAAGCCAATGAATATAGAAAGTGACTGTAGAAGTTTTGTAATCAGAATGTGACCTACTTTGGATCGGTGATTCGTAGGATCTCTCTACAGAGACGGCCGATGAAGGTGGCTGACTCATCCACAGACGGGAATTTTGGAATGGGGATGTGTGTGGACTGATGGACACTCTGCCAGTCCTGGATCTGCATGGCAGCATAAACAAATCTATTAATGGGACAATTAATAACAAAATGAATAGATAACAACCACTCTAACTGGAAGAGAGATAAACATTTGTTAGTAAATCTTTCATGGGGTTGTCATAGAAGCTT
This sequence comes from Poecilia mexicana, assembly GCF_051168715.1. Taxonomy (NCBI): domain Eukaryota; kingdom Metazoa; phylum Chordata; class Actinopteri; order Cyprinodontiformes; family Poeciliidae; genus Poecilia; species Poecilia mexicana. The sequence goes on along the minus strand of NW_028263385.1, from coordinate 23,973,046 downwards.
TAAGAAGCATATTGTGTATTAAGCCTGACCTTAGTCCTGAGGAAACTGTTGCATTCCTGCTCCACGTTGTAGTTGATGATGCGAGAAACTTCCTCCTGCCAGATTTTAAGGCCATAAATGCTGACATAGTCCTGGATGTACTCGAAGGACCTGTAGAAGCCGTCCATGGTGGCCGCCATGTCCTTCAACTTCGGCATCAGTTCGCTGGGCTGAGAACGTATTCGTATTCAGTAACATTTCACGTTTACCTTTGCAAGGCGGCAAAATGACTAAAACATGTCTTCATTGAGAGATAAGCCAGAAGAAAGAATGTTTCGCATGTAATCTGTTTCTGGCAAGCATCCCGGAGAACGATCTTCACTTCTGACTATCGATGTAATCTGAACCGAAGACTGCCAAAGGCTCCGAGCGGCGTTGCTATCAGAGAAAAGCAGATCCGATGCCTCACCTTAGCCTTGGGGCTGAAGGTTAAGCCTTTGTGCAAAGCATACGCCACTCTCTTCACCAGCTCCTTCCTGATGCCATCTTCCAAAAGCTGCTTGGGATCCACCTAAAGTAACGCCACACGTCAATGACGCCAATTATACAAACTGTACTTTGTGGAAATTGAGTTGGGAAACATTTACTTTGATGATTCCCACTAAGGTGGTCTTCATCATCAAGATGCCTTCCGTGAAGATAGAGATGTCATGGGTGAGTTTTGCCACCTGGAATGACATTAAGAAGAGAGATGTTTGAGGGTTTGAGAGGCGGGAGTAATCTGCTAAATCAAGGATAAAAGAGTTATTTTTCTTTTTGGGCCGTATCAAGACCATGAATGCTCTCAATAGTCTGAATGTGCCAGAATGCATTGATGAAACCCATTAAGAAAGTGTTGAAATATTAACAAATAGCTGTCTCGGCATTCAATGAGTATTGAACATATTTTCACTTTAATATAATTCAGTAGCAAACAGATAAAAGCAGCTTTGATTTGACTAATAAAAATAATAATTAAGGACACAACTTCTATCTTGAAAGTCGGTTTTATGTGGCCTTCTAGAGTCTAAAGGGCCACATAAAAAGCTGCGGTGGTCCAGATTTGGTCCCCGGGCCTTTAGTTTGACACATCTAACTCAAATCAGGCCAGTGTGAGACAGAGTCGTTCTATTATAACCATCACTGAGACACTTTACCTAAGTCGCATTATTTACTCTCTTGTTTTCGTTTGCAGGGACCCATTCATGTTACCCGCAGAAATCACATTTCATTTGAAGCCATTTCAAAAACGAAAGCCGCGACCTCTGCCGTTCGCTTTCTAATTAAAAGCAATTCAAGTAACTCTACTGCCGCAGTCCGTCTCCACACAAAGAACTCCCGTTTAATTTGTTCTTTACATCAAAAGCCGCGAGTGGGAACTGAAAAAATGTTCCGAAACGCCAGCGATCACGACGCCCCCCCTTCTCCCCTCGACTCCCATCCAGCAGATGAATCAACATCAAAACAGAGAGTCATAAGGGCCTCTTATCTATCTTCTTAATTTAATGCCGGATAAAAGGAGTTTTCTTCCACTTCATTGGCATGCAGTGAGCACTGGAGGAGGAGTGAGACTGAACCGCGGCGATGGCTTTACTTCGTATCGGGCTCCTAGTTGGGAGAAGTCCTTCAGCTTGTCTTTATCCAGCCGCGTGGGCACCTCCGTGATATCGTGGATCTGAAGTTTGATGATTTTGGCCAGAGAGGTGAACATGCTCTCTGGGATAATCTGAAGCACCTACAGCAACCAGAGCAGAACCAGAACATTAATGTTGTTTGCTATAAAGTGCATTAAGCTGTAGGGAAAAGTTTACAGTTTTGGCAAGCTGTCAAGCAGACGTTTCAAGAAACAATCACAATTCAGTCACTAACTGCACAGGAGGCAAATCCTTAAAGTGCTTCTAGATTTCAGTACTCTGCAAACCTCAAATCTCTGGGTGTTTTATTTGGATTTTGTCTCACAGACCACGTGAGTTTAACTTAGTCTCAGTCTAGACAAAGCTACGAAATGATTCATCAAAGCATAATGATATGTGAAAATGAACTAATTGAGAATCGTTGACAAAATTTAAAAGAAGATTGTTGTTAGCAGATGCTCTCCATCCAATCCGATTGAGTGAGAACTATTTTGAAAAGAAGAAATGCCACACATTTCGGTCGCTATGAATACAAAGCTGGTGGAGTAATCAGAAGATAAAAGGTTTCTACATTGACTCATGGGAGCTGAAAACAAAATACAAAACACTTTTCACAACTTCATTTGTAAAGTGTGTTAAGAACAGTGCATCGTTTCTTTTTGTGGCATAAAAACAAATCCCAAACAAATACATGCAAAATAAATCAAATTTGAGAAAGTCCAGATGGTCTGAAGACTTCTGCAAGTTACTGCATCGCTAGGTACCTTTCTAACGTAAGCCACCAACTCTCCCGAGTAGAACTGGGAGACACTCAGCAGGTCGGCGCTGTTGGCCTGGTTGATGCGCAGCAACGGCAAATCCAACGCAGAAGCCAGCTGGTCACACACACACAAAACCCACAAGATGATCATTTTCCACCATGCACACCTCACGACAACGGCGTGAATAATTTATCCTTGCTCGTCATCCGATGTTTGAGCGCCTGCATGCGGCCGACGTACAAAACGGTCCTCACCTTCAGAAACGTGGCTCTCAGCTTTGTCACCATGGATGGGTTGACTCTGATGCTCTCCTGCATAATAGATGTAAAGCTGCAGAACAAAACGAAAGTCAGGAGGAGAATGAGGAAAACTGCCACACGCAGACAAAAGTAAGAGCACAAATAAGAACAAAAATCTAAATAATTGGAGCTCGGTGACTTTTTAGGACGGTTTGTGATAAGGAAAGTTAAGCCATTATGGTTGCTGAAGTTCTTGGCTTAATTTAGACAATCTGGAAACACAAAATAACTGTGCTATACAAAAAAAAAAAAAACAAATAAAAATCAGTTGCTAAAAAGACAACTTTTCACATCATAATTATTTGTCGATTTACTGATGCTGTGCTGAATCTCGCTTCAATTTATGCCGCTCTGCAATATTTCTGAAACGTTTTACAATGCGTCATCAATAAGTACCTGTCAATGATCTGCCACGCATAGGAAAGATCTCCAACTATCTGCATGGTGATCAGAACCTCCTCCTTGATGTTGATGGTGCGGATCATTTGGTGCAGGAACTTCCTGGTGTCGGCCAAAAACTGACACACCTGCAAGTTGGACTCCAGCTGGTGAAACTCCTGGACCTGGACTCATAAAAAAATAATTATTATTTGAAAGACTGAGAGACAAAATACTAAAATTGTGGTAGTTTTATGGCCTCTTGTTATTTTCCCTGTTGTAAAAATGTATTTTCACGTGTATTTTATTAGCCTCTAATATCTATTGAAGATGTGAACACCATCTGGATGTTTCACCCTTTAATGAATGGTCGAAAAAAAAGAAAAAAGCTCATAGTTGAAAACTAATGTCAACCAATGAGTAATGAGTAAAAATTTCAAAGTAAGTTACTACATAGAAATTCACCTGCTACAGGTCAGTATTTAGCAGCCTTTGGCTAAAATAACAACACTAACTCTGTGAGAATATGTTTTAAACACCCTCTCCCATCTTGACGCTGTTCATTTTTCCTTTTCTTTCTTTTTTCTTCCTTCGTCATTGGACCACTTCTCTATCTGCTGCCACCATTATGGATCAAGGTGAAGATTGTATTTATGGTAATATACAGTGTTTTCCAAACCCAGGATGTAGTGTGAAGACCAAAGAGCATTTTGACAGCTCAACGGGATTAGTTAAGAATTTTTGTTTTCATTCTTATGATTGTTAATTATTTGCTTCTGTTTTACGATTAATTTTGCAACAAAACGTTTATGGTAAAGAAAGCAGTTTCTGTTTTAAGTTATCTGTCTCATCTCTAAAGAAGCTAATGCGAAAAAAAATAAATGAATCTTACTTTCGAGTGATAGCACAATGATGTCGGAATTGATCTAATCTGGAGACGTAACGCCTCGGTGAAATATAAATATCCTCCTCACCTCAACAAGAGCCTGGATCAGCTGCACCGTCTTCCTCCCGGCAGCTGTGGAGTCCTCGTAGTTCAAAGACTCGATCTGCTTTGAGATTTCCCTGAACCACGCTTGTAAATTCTCTGTGAAGGTTAGCAGAGGATTGCGCAACATGCAGATTAAATAATTAGCCTCCATTTGAACTCATGCTACTTCTGGCATTTTTTTTTATTTTTTTTTAGCGCCAAACCTATCCAGCAGCAGCAACATTATTGTCTTCAAAAGTTGGAGCTTTCCTGATCCAACGCTAACAATCAGTGGCCTCTCCATCCATACGCAGCTGAAACCACGTCCTAACTCACCGTTCTTCTCCACCCTGGTGAGAGGCTTGACCCCGGAGAAGACTTCGGCCAGTTCGGTCATTCTCTCAGATCCCTCTTTCTTGTAGCTCTCCCATTTGATCTGCTTCTCTGACAGCATCTGCTTGAACATCTGGAAGAGGGACCGCGCAGATGGTTCGCCGATCAAGACGGATTAGTCAGGCCTTATGTGTGATTAGAACAGTTAAATTTGCGTCGTCTGCTTGCGATAAACTGGCTACGCCTTATGCTGCCTCCGCCGTAAGCTAGGAGCTAACGGGGACAGACACAAACGACTGAGAAATGTAGTTCCAAACGTTTGTTCTTAATTAAATAAAGGATGTTTTAATGTTATACTTAAAAGGAGAAAAAAAAAACTTTTTTTTGCAGAGTTTCCCCTCACCTCTTTGAGTGTGAACTCAAACTGAGCGGTGTCGAGCAGGAGCTGAAACAGGATCCTGGGGTTGTACTTGGAGTCGTTGAGCACTTGATCTTTGATCTGTCGCAGCCGCTTGTTGTTCAAATCATATGCTGCAAGACAAAACATGCCTGGTTTTTTTTTTGTTTTGTTTTGTTTTGTTTTGTTTTACATAAACTTTTCCCATACAGTGAATCAAAGATGTGTTTCAACCGTTTGAACTTTTTCACATTTTGTCAGGTTAAAGTGATAAACTGAGATTTTAGGTGGTAGACCAGCAAAAAAAAAAAAAAAAAAGAAATAGTGTATAGCTTTAAAGTCAAAAGAAATGGTATACATTTGCATTTCCCCTGAATCGGTAGCTTGGAAGTTCAATTTTGGCTACAAAAGTAGCTGTGACCTTCTTAAAGCAAGTCTCTGCCAGCTTTTGGATATATACAGACTGATGATTTTACTCATTCAAATCTGCTAAATAACTCAAATTAAACAAGAAACCCAAGTGATTTATATCTTTAAAACAACAGAAAACCCTTTTACTTCCTTTTCTCCAGAAACACCTGTTCAATATGCTCACCCGACTCTGCAGAGTGCAGCATCAGCCAGCGGATGGCAACGTTGCAGTCTCTCAGACAGTTCAGTAGTTTGGGAATGTTGTCCAAGATGAGCTCCTCTCTGAGGAAACCTTCCTTTAAGAGCTGCTGCACCTGCGGCCTCAGGCTCTCCATACTGGCTGCATAGCGGGAGGCCTACAACCAGTGATGGAAGTGAAAGAAGTAGATTTATTTATTTGTCCGAAGCAGTGGCTGTTATACGATGAACGGCAATGTTTCCAGGACAATTAAGCATCTTGCATCTTTATTAAAGTAATAGATTTGATTGCGTTCCGTCTTTTGATTTCCCGTTCCTTAAAGTGACACCCGGCCCGCTTTCCGTACTTTCCCAAACAGAGCACTGTTTTTATCACCTGCTCTTTGATGTTCGCCGAGTCCAGGGTGTAGTTCAGCGCCGTCTTGGCAGCTTTGTATGGTTCCCAGGCCTCCACCAGGTTCACCGTGATCCCCATGTAGATACTGATGACCTACAACATAATATTCGCAACATCAAACTGTAAACGTTGAGTTCATATGTATAAAAAAATCTCCTCGTGTTAAAATCAGAAAATGAGATCTCACCCAGTTGTCAGGGAAGTACTTATCTACTATCTCCCTCATCTTGGCCTGCTGGGTGTGCAGTATGGAGGGGCTGAAGAACAGGCAGACGTAAAGCATGGCGGCCTGGTTGGCCAGCGCCGTGCTGCGATGCTCCGGTAGAGGGTAGGCGGACACCTGAGGGACAGGAGGATACAGTCATGGATCGGGTCAAGAATACAGAGCTGGGCGATACGGCGCTTAAAGTGAAATCTCAGGTTTTTAATACCATTCCTGACTTACAATGTCAATCAATTTTCTTTTTTGTTTGTTTGTTTTGCTTGCTTTCTTTTATAAAAAAAAAAAAAAAGAAATTACGGAATATATTTTCAACATGTATAATGGATAATTATGGCCAGGCTAAGAGCATTTTTGTTTAGCTACAAGAATGTAGTTATAATATTAGTAGAAAAAAAAAGAATTTTTTTTACCAGGAAAAAAAAGTCTAAAAAAAAGTTGTTCTCATGAAAAAATAGTTTAGTTATCACGGTCTGAGGTGACCAGCTCAGTTTTTCCAAAATAGACGATTATTTGCACAATTGCTTCAAAGTCCTGCTACTGATGATAATTCGATGATGATGTGCTAAAAGATTAAGTACTTTTTAAAGTATCATCTGTAAAGCCTATACCAGAGTGTAACTTCACAAGATGCTCAACATTCCTCATTTCAATTTTTTATTTTTCATGTAGGCGTTTTTCATAAAATTACGACTTTAATCTTAGCCTGGCTCTGATATTACATCACAGATTTGACCTGAATTCAAACTCCAAATAAATAAAAGCTATAAAACACTCTTGTCAAATGGGCTCAGGAGCGCCAATACAACTGAATTATGGAAACCAAAGGAGATCATTGGTGAAAAAAAAAAATCCAAACATAAATTCTTCAAAAATTTGATTAATCCTACTAACATGTGGCTACAATCAATACCTTATGTTAAAGTCTCATCAGATCTACAGCGTACTCTCACTTATACACTCGATACATGCTTTATGACGCGTTTACTCACTTGGTTGTAGATGTCATCTGAGCGCAGCCTCCCGATAACCATGCTAATGAAAGTGTTGCTGATGGGAACCCTCTGGAAGTAACTCTCCGGGTAGTTGGCCGGCCGCTTGGCTCCAGGCTGGGCGGAGTAGCCGGTGCTGCGCAGGAGCTTGCAGATGTCGTCCAAGTTGGAGTCGGCAGAGGAGCGGGCGGCACTGAAGCGCCAACAAACCCGGTCTTAGTCAAACCAGACATTGTGGCACTAATGCGCTTAGATGTTTTTGTCAAAATATTCTACATAAAACGGTGTAGCTTCAATATGGCATGCGTTTGTTTTTGTTTGTTTCTTTTCTGAGAAACCACTGTAAGGGGATAACCTTTGCATGAGCCAAGTGAGTGACTCAGCTTCTGCTGTGAGCAGGATTACACCGTGTCACTGTAAGTGTGACTCACTCGGAGAATGTTGTATCTCCGCAGGGGGGAAGGGAGGTTTGTTGGCGGGGGCGCTGTGTGAGTCACACTCTCTCACCTGTATCTGTAATAGGAGACGAGCATCCTCTCCCGGACATCTCCTTCAATTTTCTGGTCGATAACCAGCAACATGACTCCGTACAGGTAGAGAGCCTCGCACTGGGTGGGTGGGCATTAAAAAAAAACGTAAAGGTTAAGCCAAATCAAAACACTCTACTTTGATGTGAGAACTAAGACAGAGCACAATCCGCTACGTCAGCTTGCATCTAACGGTAAAGGATTGCCAAATGAGAAGCATCACCGTCTCTTACAAGGAGCTGTTTCCCGTCCTCATTTAGGAGCACAGTTTCCAAAGTCTGCTGGATGTAAACGCCCTCATGGAGGTCATCCAAGTACCTGCAGAGATGCAGCATTAGAAGGACACGTGTTTACATAAACTATCAAAGTATCTCTCTGTAATGTAATAGACCAAAACAGAATTAAGTCTAATGATAAAGTAGAAAGAAAAGAATAAATGGGATTCAAAATTTTCACTCCAAACAATCTTTAAAGGAGTGGAGTGGATGATGGTGCCACCGTGGTTCACTGTGGGAATGGTGTGTTCAAGGTGATGTGCGCTGATAGTTCTCCTTTTTTGTGAAGACTTGTAATCTTTATAATTCATGAAAAATTATCTTCTATGTAGAGAAGTAAGCTGATGTACAACATGGACGCCAAAACTGCAACCCCCGGGTGTGAAATGGACTACAAGTTGGCAAAAATAAAAAATATCCTTATTTCGAGGTGAAGTAATTGACTGAAGATACAGTTTACGGTTCATTTCCTAAATCAAAATATTACACATAGACTTGAAACTCTACAAGTGAAGTAATGCCTCTATTAATTTCTCCAAATACATCTGGAAAACAAATGAATGAATTACCTGTTTAGATCCACAATGTATTTGTGGACGCTCTCAAAAGCCAAATAGAACCGCGACAGAATCTCGATGTTATTCTCTCTGAACTCTTCGTCTAGGTCCTGCAGGTCCGGTTTGGCCTCCAGCTTCCCCTCGTAATACTCAGGACCCTGAAGAAAGAATTACATGTCACACAAATCCAAGCAATCGTTCTCTCTTACTGACAACGTAGATCAAGCCGAGACCTTAAAGCGACTTCATGCACCTCAGTTTAGTGGTTTGTTTCGTACCTTGAAGTAGCTGAAGTCACAGATAATGTCCCCGTATTTCTGCTGGTCACTTTTGTCTTTCATCCTAAACACTGCTGGGATGAAGTCAGAAAGACGCAGGAGCTCTGCAATAATGGCGTTTCCTCTGGAGACTATTCGGAGAATCGCCTGGCCACACAGGTTATTGTCTGCTAGGAAGTCCACCATCGTGGCTGGAGAGAGCAGCGGTCTTCCTTTTGTTCCAAATGTTCCAGATATTTCTACATGGAGGAAAAAAACATTTTAAAAAATTGCTTTAGACTTTTTGATCAGGTTATGTTGTCCTGACTGATTACTAGTGCAAGATGTCAATGAAAAACATTTTGAATAAATTCATATAACCTTAACAAATGTTTAAAGAATTACTATTACTACACCTGTTTTGTGATTTGCAGCTCTCGGTGGATGTAGAGTCTGATTTTTACAGCTATTTAAAAATGTATCATGCATAAATAGAAATTTTATGATGTATATGACTTTATTCCATGGTAGCACACATCTTCTGATCTTTTAGCATCTAGTAACTGAATGGTTTACACTGTCTATATCCGTCTCTCATTCTTTCTTTTCAAAGTTTAGGAGTGTATTTTGCAAATTTACATTTTATATGACATTTATTCCAGTTTTCTATCAATTAATATGTTTTTACTTAGTATTTATTTGGTGTGATTGTTGCTTCCATGGTAGTTCCTTTTTGGTAACTTGTTTCATACAAGGAGTTTCTTCTTTTCACATGTGCTCAACTAAAATTAGATTGACGTCTGACAAAAACTACAGGCAATTTTAAGTTGACTTGAACCAATTTATGAACATGCACGTTCAACTCTGTCTCTTTTTAAAATAAGCAAATTAGTACAAATAGCTATGTATTCATTTATAAGGACCAATGCACAACGCATAACTATGATGCTATTTTAAGAAAACTGCTTTCAACATTTGCACACACTCACGTAGACCGAAGGTGTTTTAACAAAAACTCATACACGTGAAGTATTGATATTTTAAGAAGCGTGTTTACTTTGTTTTATGCTTTTCCATCATCTGTTACTATTAGCCAGTTAGCCTTTAGCTTCAGTAATGCATTTAATCACTGGCGATACGGCAGGCGAAATATAAATACATGAAAATGTGTATTTATTTTATGTCAGACGAGCTTTAGTTGAACTTAAACTTGAATTGTGGTGACAAATATGTAAGCGTTAAGAGTCTGGTTAAAATGTCTTACCCCTTTGCAGCTGCCCTGTTTACTTCCTCATGACCAGTCACATGACTGTGTTGCTGGGTGCGTTGAATTCTCCTCACAGAGCTCGCAGGAGGTGGGCGGGAGCATCTGGTACCCTTCCAGAAGTAAACTTTCACCGTATTTAAAATTGTATTATGTAAATTGTATTTTCTGTTTTTGCTCGCTCATATTATTAATCCGATTGGAACAAAGCTAACTGACGACTAAGGCTGAGTCCTGAAATTATGCCTTAATACTTAATTCAAGTTTTGGTTAAAATATTCCACCCACAAATGAAACACTACATGAAAGAGTAGAATGTAACATAAATTATCCTTGATGCTTTGTTTTACACATGTGACTAATTATATAGCAATATATATTCTGCAAGTACTTTAGGCAAACGTCATGTAGTTGTTTTGTATGGAGGACCAAAACCGACATAATAAGAAATAAAAGCATAACGGTTTTTATCCTCCATATACCGCAGCTCTGTTTTCTTGTTGTATGAGGATGTTTTGAACAACAATATTTAAATTTTCAATTTATTTTTTTTCTCCATTTTCCTTCCATTTTTCACTCGTTTTCTTTCTCTCTTTTGGACGCCTCATCCCTTGGAGAACTATGTAGAGGGTGAAATGAGCGCACACTCCTCTAGGTGGAGACAGAGATCCACTGCATCCTCAGCTTGTCTCGCTGTTGCTTCCGTCCATCAGTCAAAGAGGTTTGTGAATTTGGATATGTGGCTCCACAGGGATGCAGTGATTTACAGGGATCAGACCCGAGCAGAAATTAAACTAACCCGCTGTCTGACAGATAAAACCACAGGGAAGGAGTGTGAAACCATCTGTCTTCCACCTGACAACTCCTCCATTCATTAGCAGAGTGGACTGTCCCCATTCAGAAATTGTTTGGATTATTCAATGTTGGTTAAAACAAGCATAGGCTTGAGCAATGACTAGCTTTAAGAGTAAAACTTACTTCCTGCCTCTAGGGTGGTTGTATTGACGTCATGCAGTCAGCGTGGATGAGCAAGAACAGGCTGTCGCGTTTCCCTCAACTTCAGATTGAACTTGTGTTTTATTGCCAATATGTTCAGCACAGTGGCTGGCACTTCCTTTAAGCAGTGTGAACCCAAGGTTAATGACAGTCATATGGTCAGAGCTGCTTGTTCGACCTGTTAACTGTCTGAGTCACAGAAGGATTTTTCTTTCCCTCGGTGTGGCCTGGCTGGAACATTGAAAATCCTCAAAATTCACCTTTTTTTTTTTTTTTTTTGTAGTGAAACTCCAGTTTGAAACATATTTTATAGGGGGGTTTTATGCAAAGGGTTCTCTGCTTCGGGGTATTTTTGCAGACGGTCTTTAATGTTTCGACTTTTTTTCAGCAGTGCAAAGTGTTGATAGATGAAAAATTGACAGTCTGTCACATATGGCAAGGTGAGCTGCAATAGAAAATCCCAAATTAGGTGCTTCTTATCCCTGGGAGCTCCTGGGGCACAATTATTTCAATACGCTGAATATTAAGGGGCTCCGGAGAAAGACAAAAAGAGTCAGATGTGCATTTAGATTCAGCGCTTGGCTCCTTATTGACCTGCCTGTCCGCAAACTTACACACTCTGTCCCCCCCTCCTCGCAGAAGCTGGATTTATTACCTGTTTACCATCACACCAAGGTCACTCTCTCAGCAGCACCTGGGTCAGATTTATGAGATTCCTGGAAGCATCATGAAAGGTTTTACACTAATGAGGTCTTATATTACACACCTTGTTTATTTCCTCCTTCCGTGGTGATGATTCTGAAGGTGTTTTTTTTTTCTCAGTGGTTTTGCTGCTCTTTTATTGGAGAGTTGTAAAATTGTACAGCACACAATTTAGATCTAATGAATCACACACACACACACACACATGAAGACAACTGTGGGCTTTAATAGGGCCGTCTTTTCCCACAGAGACGTTCCTACGGGATCTCACATCAAACCACATTACAACCACAAACTTGTGTATTTTACTGGGATTTAATTGGGTAGACCAACAGACAGCAGTTCAAAATTGTACAGTTGAAAGGAAATTCTCCACATCACAATAATCTGCTACTTTTTTGTTTACTACATCTCATCAAAATCCCAATAAAACACAGTGAAGTTTGTGGTTGCTATGTGACAAAATGGTAGGTATATATATTTTTTTGCCCCCAGTAATATATCAAACTGCTAATGAGAATGAATTTAGTCATCAGCTAGAAGGAAACCTAAAGCCCCTGATGTTTGTGACCACTGACAGATCTCACTCACTTCACTGAGTGGCAAGGCGACCAGTGTCATACAGTGGTGCTTTCCCTAATGTGCCTTATAATTATGACTGCCTCAGTGACTCATAAATGTAAAAATTCAACGTCATTTAGCCGTGTTCAGCAGCCACTGATTGGCGGTACTATGATCGCACGAGTGCATGGATTCAGAAAATGGTCTGGTTCCATGAACGCAACAACGTCACGCAAAGCCTGTGTGAGTGAGAGCAACAAGATGGATATGCAGAGATGCAACAAGGTGTGCCCCGCCGGTCCCCTGAGTCACTCTGTGCCATTTATTAGCACCAACTTGACTCTATTTGGCTTGACTTGTAATTAAACCTTTTCATGGTTAGAACTTTCACACTGCTGTGAACTGTGTGAGGTGATTAAAGGCTGTTCAATTTGTACTCCGGTCCCACTGCTTTTCTCCTTCATTGATCTCTTTCAGGCCCTTGAAGCGACAGCTGCTCACAGGGGGGCTCTTCATGGAATAAAGCAGGATGCGCGCCCTATCTCTCCATGTCAGCAGGTAGCTGTTGGAGGTAAGCGTCAGGTGTGGATGTTTGCAAGTCGATGACGCTTACGTGACTAAACAAATTACAGTCTTTTTCAGTTAATGCTTATGATTTGCAGAAAAGAATCACCTGTGCAGATACTGCAGACGTTTATCTCCATGTATGACATGGGGAGAAATTATATACTGTGTTGTGGAAAGGTAGATTGTATTGATTTTTTTTTTTTTTGTCTCTCTTGAATGTTTCAGATCATCAATGTAATTTCAACATCAAATAAAGACATCCTCAATTCAATTCAATTCAATTCAATTCAATTCAATCCAATTCAATTCAGTTTTATACATATATCACCAATTCACAGCACATGTCACCACGTGGCACTTTGCAAAAAATAATTTCGATTCAATCAAACATACATTCTTATTTATTCTAGTTATCAAACCGTAGCGTAAGCTCTCAGGTCATTGTCCTGCTGCATATAGCAAATGTGCAGGAGGAGCTCAATGACACAAACTGAGGGTCAGATATTGCATTTCAGAATTTTTTGATAGAGAGGACTATTCATAAATCAGTCAATAGCAGTAAGTCTTCCATGTTATGAAGAGAAAAAAAGTTGCTCCAGAACATCACTCATCAACAGTAAAATGTTTGACTGTCTGTTATCTGTTGGCTTAACCCAAACGTAACAGGACCCAAAACTTCCTAAAAGTTAAACTTTTGTTTCACCGCTCCACAAATTGTTTCCCCAAAGCCTTGGCAATCTTGAAAACATTTTTGGTAAATGCATAATGGATGTTTTCGCTTATTTTTTTTGTCAGCAGATGTTTTCACCTTTGTACTCCCCTATGAATGCCTTCTTTACCAATTGTGTTATTTCTGAATAACAAGCAGTAATCTTAACTGAGGCGAGTAAGGTCCGCAGTGCTTCGGATGCTATTCTGGGTTCTTCTGTCATCTGAGTGAGTCATTGTCATATAATGGAGTCATTTTCCTAGACCGACCACTCCTGGGAAGATTCGCCACTGTTTCATGTTTTCTCCATTTGTGGATAATGCCTCTCTCACTGTGGTTCACTGGAGTGTCAAAGCATTGGAAATGGCTTCGTAATGGTTCCCAGACCGATAGATGTCAGTGTCTCTGTGTCTCATCTTCTGTTGAATTTCTTTAGATCGGTGCCTAATGTGTTCCATCTCAGGTCTTTTTTAGCCTACTTTATGAAACTCCATGCTGTCAGGAAGTTAGTGACCTCTTGAGCAAATAGTAATGGGGTATGGATGTGGGCGGTGAAATTTAACTAAAACAATGTGGCCAATCATAGTTAATTCATACAAGAAATTATATTTTCACATATAGGTTGATTGGAATGCCTTTTTTTTTCTAATAAATGAAAATTACCTTCTATTTGGTCTGGTTACTTATCTTAGACATAAAGAAGCTACTAGTAAATTTGTTTGATGATCTGAAACCTTCAATTATGACAAAAAAAAAGAGAAGAATAAATCTCAAATAGTTATTCACTGGATTGTTTTTTGACATGAATAATGAGGTCAGGGCGAACAGGTTTAACTTTTTAGGATCTTTGGAGAACATTACAGCCGTTTTACATGCCTATAAATAAAACACATTCCACTTCCACCATAAAGGAGCACGCGCCTACGTTTAGTTTCTCTTCAGGCAATTGAAACATAAATCCAGCCCCGACGCAGACTGCAAAGAGAGGAGAGAAGAGCGGCAGACAGGTTTTCACCCCACCTCTGCCAGATGTCAAAACACTTCCCACACAGAGTTACGGGGCTAACAAGTGATTTCAAGACAAATAGCAGAGGCTGATTGTGGTAATGCTCTAATATCGGATTCGATCAAGCAGCAGATGTCTTTTTATTGCAAGTCATTACTGCTGTCACACTTATTAGCATATAAATGGTTTCTGGGCCTACGGAGACCTAAAAGTTGTTGCACATGTAATTGAACCTGATCTCTGCTCTGTGATTGAGATGTTCCAACACACTCATGCATACATTACCATGCACACAAAGGTAGTTAGTATTTTACTTGCACACACACACACACACACACGCACACACATGACTAAGGCATGCTACTTTGTTTTACTAACATCGTGGAGATTCCTACACACGTCTACATCCTGGAATAGCACCTAATCCAAACTCTTACCCGAGTTGTTCTTGAAATCTGCCTCTGAAAATGTAATCATGAAGCATTTTTATCCCCAAGGCTCCCGAATGATGCAAGCCAAGAACTTCTAGCTTCTGGACCTCAATAAAATTATGTATAAGTACTATCCTAGATCGCTCTTCTGATTTTGTTTCTTATGTTTGGTAAAATAGTCACAGCATTAAATTGTCTGTGAAAATTTTAAAAATAAATTTAATAAGTCACAGACTGTTCCTAGCACTGTGTAATGAATAATACATGAATAATCATAATGACTGAATAACAATTGAAAATAATAGTGGATAAATGGCTTAAGACCATTTATATCACAGCAGGTATGGAAAACCACAAATGCAAAAATTTAATCATATACAAATCTATTAATCTCTTCATGTTAAATAAATAAAAAATATTACTTTTTATTTAAGTATTTATGTCAACTTGAGTCATGCAGAACTGATCTGATCGTTTCCATAGCAACGATCAGAAGCAAGACTTGTGCCAGAAGTCCAGTGACCTCACTGATGAGGTCATAGATGACATCATGTACATCACAGTAGACAAAGAAGTTCTGATGATTGAATGCTTGAATCTCAAAGCATCAGTCAGATCCAGACTCTTCTTGGAGATTCACATTTGTGTAGAGCAACAATGTTAAGTTTTGCGAAGGCGCTTGTTCCCTTGATTATCCCAGTTGGTTGGGGCCTTGGTCATGCTGTAACCACAGGGTTGAAGAAAGTGTATGATCATTACTTTCCAGGGAAGGATTCTAATGAAGGTAACTATCAGGATGACGAGGACGATTTGTTTTGGAAAGGTCTTCCATCCAATGCCAAAGAACAAACCGACCCGACTGGGGAGGTTTGCTCTGAAAAGGCAATGGCTATCTGTGGGACCTCAGAGGTAGGTAGGTAGGTAGGTAGGTAGGTAGGTAGGTAGGTAGGTAGGTAGGTAGGTAGGTAGGTAGGTAGGTAGGTAGGTAGGTAAGTATGTAAGTAAGTAAGTACCGTATTTTCTGCACTATAAGGCGCACCTTCAATGAATGGCCTATTTTAAAACTTTTTCATATATAAGGCGCACCGCGTTATAAGGCGAACTGTCGGCTTTTGAGGAAATTGAAGGTTTTTAGGTGCTCCTTATAGTGCGGAAAATACGGTAGGTAAGTAAGTAAGTAGTAGATAGGTAAGTAGGTAGGTAGTATCTAACTAACTACCTACCTACTTACTTATCTATCTACTTACCTACCTACTTACCTACCTACCTACCTACCTACCTACCTACCTACCTACCTACCTATCAACCAACTTAACTACTTACCCTACCTACTTAACTACCTACTTACTTACTTAATGTAAGTAAGTAAGTAAATACTTACTTACTTACTTACTTACTTTAAGTAAGTACTTACTTAAAGTAAGTAAGTAAGTAAGTAAGTAAGTAAGTAGGTATAGCTAAGTAAATAAGTAGGCAGGTAAGTAAGTAAGTAGGTAGGTAAGTAGTACCTAACTAACTAACTAACTAACTAACTATAGTATACTTACTTACTTACCTACTTATTTACCTACCTATGTAACTACTTACTTACTTACCTACCTACTTAGCTACTTACCTACCTATCTACCTACCACACTGTTAAATACTGCACATCTCTGTGTATTTATAGCCTGGCAGTCCTTACATTATTTATCAGCCGCCTTATTTAAAGTTTTTCTTTTTTTTTTTTTTTTTTTTTTTTTGATTTTCCAGATTGGATTTTGATATTTGACATTTCTTGGACTGTTTTTTTTTTATCCTGCTTCCTATCCTTTCCCAACATGTGTTTTATTCATTTGTTGACCTGCTTTTTTTTTTTTTTTTTTTTTTTTTTTTTTACCTCATTTCTTTTTCAGAGGCTCAGGTGGGTTGTTTTTACAATAGATGTGTTGCAGTTTTTTGTATTAGTACCATAAAACAAGTATAGATCTGCAGAAGCAATTGGTTATTGAAGGTAAAATCCCTCTTTGTATCTCTTTATGACTACCCATGGGTCCTCTGGAGTCTGACCTAAATATCATCATCAATATGGTCTTTCATAATTGCACTAATTGCTTTACTTTTTTGGGGTCAAATAGCAGCTTATATGGACACATAAAATATTGTCATTTTACTTAAAGTAACAGATATTAATTTAAAAACCTCAAATGTGATGGGGGATTAAAATTGTAAAAAGTTTTTAAAATGTTGCACAACATCAACACTGAAAAGGTGTGCTGTGTATTTCTATTCAGTCCCATTTACTCTGATTCAATAAAATAAAATCCAGTGCAACCCTTTCCCCCCATATGTCACCTTTAGAGTAAATAGAGTCCACCTGTAAGTTGATGTCTGTATACATACAACTGTTCTGTATCATGAAGACCAAGACCACCAGCAGCAGACAGGTCAGAGGTCAAACTGCAGAGAAACATAAACTAGATTTTGGTTATCAGACAAAATCCCAGAAACTGAAAATCTCTCTGAATAATATTAAATTAAAAAAATAAGGAGTATGGCACATCTAGAAACATGATTGTTCTCCTATGAGATAGTTATTTTTATTACTCTGAGAAGCTTACAAGATACCCATGGTGCCTCTGGAGGAGCTGCAGAGATTAACCTGTCATTCACAGGTTGTCTTTCACAATGACAGGGGCGTCAAACTCCACTCCTCAAGGGCCGCTGTCCTGCAGTGTTTAGATGTGCCACAGGTAAAAAACAGTGGAATGAAATGGCTTAATTACCTCCTCCCTGTGTAGATCGGTTCTCCTGAGCCTTGCTAATGACCTAATTATTCTTTTCAGGTGTGGTGCAGCAGAGGCACATCTAAAAGTTGCAGGACAGAGGCCCTTGAGGACTGGAGTTTGACACCCCTGTCACTAGAGGACCCAAATTTGGGTCCTCTCGTGAATGACAGGTTAAAAGCTAATATGTTGAACCTAGCCTTCATGGAAGACTGACCAGAAAAAAACACATTGTTGAAAGAGAAGAAGTGCTGTTTGTGGTGTGCTACAACCCATTCAGTGGACTAAACAAACTTATAAAGGAATGTGCTCTTATCAGAAAGAAACCGATTTGAACAACTTTTTCTTTTGCCTTATGGAAAATGCAAAAACTACGGACAAGGAAAGTGATCAGATTTGATGGGCAGATTGACTCACAAACATCAGACAGTCCTGGAAGTAAACCAGTTATAGTCTGGCCAGAGGTTCACCTGCCAGCTGGATAATGATCCTGAACATGCAGCCAGATTTAAGATTGAATTGTTTAGATCCAATCATAATCAAATATTAGAGAATACCCCAGTAAAATTCCATACTAACATCCAACTGAGAAATGACTGTTCACTGACTAAGGTTAAGAAATTTTCAAATGAAAATTAGCTAAAAACAAAATTCAGTATGTGAAGAAATGGTAGGGACACACCTGCCAATACGTGCAACATATGGTGCGTCTACTTACCCAGAGTCAGGGGGACTTCGCACAAATCTATGCCACACTTTTTAGATTATTTGGAGAAAATTATGGAAATCACGATTCACGACCACTTGACTGACAAGCACTACCAACGAAACGCAGTGTGTGGTTGTAATGCAACAGATTCTGAAAAACATATCACAGGTGCGATCGCGCTTCATGCTCATGAATTTTGAAACATGCTGAGCTGCATAAATTCAAGAGGTATAAATACTGGTTCAAGGTACTGTTTGTGTTTCCTGGAATGTGTTATCATAAATCAGACTGTGAACAAGAACGCCTCCGAATGAACCAATACCCTAAAGCCTTAAAAATTCTCCCTATGAAAATGTTTTGGGGTTTTTTGTAATATTTCTGTCCCTGTTATAGAATCTGAGATTAATAAATACAAAATTTCCCCCCATGTGATGAAAATGACATGGATGTGCAGAATATTTGCTAATCTTATTTTATGACTAGTCATGCAGCTTCGAGACACAGATATTTGCCACATGCAGCCTTCATTTCACTTTTCATCTTGACATGCTCAGAAGTGATTTATGCATGTTAGTGTCAACACAGATGGATGTTGCTCCTCTCCAAGGCTTCCTCTGAGAGTTAGGGGGTGGGGGGACCTTAAATTATCGCATCCAAGGCTGTGCTCAACATGAAAGGGGGAGCACACATGCGTATATGCGTATTGCTTTTTACACAGCAGCATGTATGTGTGTGTGTATGCGTGGGTATGGGTGTGTGCGTGCGTGTGTGTGTGTGTGCCAGCTTGCATGGGGCTGGAATGTTAATAACCAGTCTGCAAATAGTGAACTCAGAAAGCATTAGAAGGGTAAAATAAATTTCAATTTAGCTGCTTAGCTTGACATGTCACCTTCGGGGTGTCACCGGTAAACACTGCTCTGACCCGGGTGCCTTCAAATTAGATATTGGCATCGTAGCAAAGTGTTACACAGTGGGAGCGCTGCTCTGGCTCAGTCCCACCCCCTGCTGCTCTGAATCTGGCCAGAGCTCATCACCGCAAAAACAATGCATCAGCAGGGGGACCGCATCTCCACAGTCTCATTAGGCAGCAGATGATAGTTGGACAAAACAAATCTCCACGGTTTTTACCCATTTGTATTCATCTGGTATCCAGTTGACTGTCTGTTTTTTTTTTCATTTGTCCTCATTTATTTATTTATTTATTTATTTATTTATTTATTTATTTTTAAATCTTGTTACCGCATCCAAATATAATTTTCTGATTCTACCGTTATTGTGCCCGTCAATAAAAGAGCTCAGAACAA
Organism: Poecilia mexicana; assembly: GCF_051168715.1. Lineage (NCBI taxonomy): Eukaryota > Metazoa > Chordata > Actinopteri > Cyprinodontiformes > Poeciliidae > Poecilia > Poecilia mexicana. Next base: position 23,953,408 of record NW_028263385.1, on the reverse strand, counting down.
AAGCAACAAACATTCATCTACATAACGGGACGTGAGGAGTATTCATTTATTCAGAGCTATCAAATAGGAGGGGATGAAAGGGGGAGATGCAAGGGCAAGACGACGAAGAACAGAAGAAGGGGTGATGGAAAGCTCGTGTAGATTGAGAGATGGAGAGAGGACAAACCAACAAAGAAGAAGAAGGGAGTAGGCTGCAGAGGTGACCATCACTCACCTCACACTCTTTGATCAGTGGGGCCGTGGATTACCGAAGGAGTCCGGATGGCTAACGTGCATCTCTCAAAGAATGCAGGTGCTCTTTACAAGCTTCAACTAAATCACTTGGTATTTCTGACCACAGCAGCCGAGAAACACCACCAGGGTCTGGGTGTACCTCCCAGAAAAGAACCAGCCAATTCATATCAGCAGGACTGGACAATAGTGGTGGACTATTGTCTCCTTCCGCTTGTATGTGTTATTTTCGCATACAAGCAAATATTCAGACTTGACATTTACGGTTATTCAAATGAAGTGTATTTTGAAGGATGAATGAAAGCATAAGGATCCACCTGTACAGTAGCAAAAGCTCAGAGGGACTAAAAACGCATCAGAATTCAGGGGATGATGTCTGAATTTCAGAAATAATATATAAACTTGAGTTGAGCCATCAGTTAAATGATAATGATGACAGTGCAGCAAAAAAAAAAGCTAGTCCATCACAGAAAATGTTTTTTTTTCCCCCACAAATCTTTTTACAAGATACACAAAAATATAAGACATAGCCTCATAAGTCACCCAATTTTTAAGTAAAGACCACCTATAAATAATTTAAGCACAGTGAAAATAAAGTTTTCTATGTAAACAGCCATGCTTGAGGGACTTCTACACTGCATGTCTCCTTGAATGTGATTGTGAAACATGGTGGTTGCAGGAGGAGTGTCATTTTTCAAGAGCTACATGAAAGCTGGTTGATGGATGGAACTTATACAGGGTGATTGGTGACATTTTCTTGAGAAATGCCACCTTAGATGAGCCGCTCCATCCACAAACAGAATATACTGGGTAAACAAAGAGATGTCATTCAAATAAATAAAAGAAAGTGACAATAATTGTGCTGACATTACTTTGATGACACTCTTCATTTAACACATGTTAATAGCTAATGGAATTATCCTAGTAAAAGTAAGAGCACCCGCCAAAATTTTGTCACATGACTTTAGTATAGATTGTACAGCTAGAGCTCAATAAATTCGACAAACCTCAAAATTCAAATGTAAAAGTAATGAAAATAGAAATTTATATTTGTGGCCTACCTACAAATATGTAGGAGTGTGTCAGTGGCTGTCTGATGGGCAGTCAAAACAGAAATCTTCCACTTGATTACGTAAGCAATACACATACACTTTCTCCATTAAAACTTCTATCAGAAATAGATAACATATGTAATATATCGCTCTCTATTTAGTTAAACAATAATAAATATTTTTATTTTGGATCATAACTGTTGAAATAATGAAACGTTTTTTTAATATATAATATTTTACAATTTCTATACTCTTGAGCCGTACCTGTACGTGTTTGAAAGCGAAAGAGTGGTGGAAGCCCCGCCCGCCTCGGATGTGACGGCACCCAATGGGAAGGCACCGTGCGCCGTGGAGGAACGTCATCTAATGGGTACTGGTGGTCACAGTAGTGGGACGGCCCAGCCGTGTTGAGCTGCTTGGCTCGTCTCGTTCGCCGCACTCCTCCTGTTTGTGAGTGCATGAACCACCACTTGAGCACTTTACATGATTGGAAAAATTAAGGTAGATGCTAATTTACCGGCTTCGAGGTAGAAGACACGTTTCCCATCCGAGGAAAGAGGTTGTTTTTATTGCGGAAGGAGACAGATTTGGTTTTGCTGCCTTTTCCAGCCAGCGGTATAGATCTCTGATGCCGAGTGCTTAGCTAACAAGCTAACTGGAACTGTTTTCACAGACAAGCTAGTATAGTTAGCTTGCTAACAAGCTAGCGAACGTCGGTTTTAGAAATGTATTGTCTCGGTTTATCTGTTGTAATGTTGGAACCGGTATTAGAGGCATTATATGAACAAACTGGCGTAATATCTCCTATGATATGTTGAATGTTTTAAAGCTCCTGTACTAGTTTGGCTTATAATCTCCAGTGAAACCTTAAGATTGGAGTACAGACAATAGTTAACTGTCTGGGCAACAAGTCTAGCTCACTCTCCTGCTTCAACTTAATTATGTACTCGTATTTCATATTGTTAGTTAATATCCGGATAAGATAGAAACTATAGTTCGTGGCAAAATAACCCTTGTGGCTCAGCAAAGGTGGCGTTACACAAAGAAAAGTAGAGTGCGACTTAGGATGTCCAGATTTGAGTCCATCCGGTAGTTTGGGAAAAGCTGTCATTTTATCAGCAGCATCACGACCGACGAGGAAGACGAGGTGGATGGACATTAAAAATCGCCCACATGCGTTGGATCAGTTCCCGGACTTGTGAAAGGCAACTGAAGCAGGAGGAGGGAGACGAAAGCTCGCAGCCCTTGCAGCCCGGGGGAAGATGGCGGAGCTCTCCCACAGGAGGTGGTGAGACCCAAACTTCGCAACTTGTCGGATTCACAGACGCGCACCTTATTTCCGATCGCCGGACACATGCAGGCCAAAAAACGATACTTAATCCTATTCTCCGCCGGCGCCTGTCTCATTCTGCTGTTGTGTTTCGGGGGGATACAAGTCCCGCTGTCCCGACGGGGTCCCAGCCGGCGTGATGACCGCAGCCTCGCCGGTTATCACCCCGGGGCGCGGTGGCGGCGCCTCCAGGGATACCTGCAGTCTTTCAGCACCTTTGAGAAGGATCGGAGCGATGACCTCAGCGAACACATATCTCCTAGGCAAAAGAGGGACACCAACTCATTCCTGTACACTGGAAAACGATGCAGAATGGAGTCCTGCTTTGACTTCTCTCTGTGTGAGAGGAACGGATTTAAGGTTTACGTGTATCCGCAGCAGAAAGGAGAAAAGATCTCGGAGAGCTATCAAAACATTCTGACCTCCATCGAGGGCTCCAGGTTTTACACGCCAGACCCAGCACAGGCCTGCCTGTTTGTCCTGAGCTTGGACACTCTGGATCGGGACCAGCTTTCACCTCAGTACGTGCACAACCTGAAGGCGAAAATCCAAAGCCTTCCTCTCTGGAATGAGGGCAAAAACCACATAATCTTCAATTTATATTCCGGCACATGGCCAGATTACACAGAAGATCTCGGCTTTGACATTGGCTTTGCCATGCTGGCCAAAGCCAGCATAAGTACAGAAAACTTCAGGCCTCAATTTGATGTTTCTATCCCCCTGTTTTCGAAGGAGCACCCCAGGACAGGTGGAGAGAGGGGCTATTTGAGACATAACACGATCCCCCCTTACAGGAAGTACGTGCTTGTTTTTAAGGGGAAGAGGTACCTGACTGGAATAGGGTCAGACACAAGGAATGCTTTATACCATGTGCATAACTCACAGGACGTGGTCCTCCTCACCACCTGTAAGCACGGGAAGGACTGGCAGAAGCACAAGGATGCACGCTGCGATAAGGACAACGCAGAGTACGACAAGTGAGTACTTTTCTGTCATTAAGTTTTCAGATAATTTTTATTTACTCCCCTCTTACAGTCTCATTTGGTGCTTTTAGAAAAACTTGCACTAAAATAGTCAGTGTGCTGATTATGAAGGTTTAACTTAGGGGCGGACAATATGGACTTAGAATTTTATTGCGATACTTTGTGGTAGTATTGCGATAACAATAAAGAATGTGATAAAAAAATAAATGTATTACTCATTTTTTTTGTTTGTTTTGTTTAGTTAACTGTATGGCTGTGACTGCACTGCATTCAGCACCACAAACACAAATATTGTTGAAAAACATTCCTATTTGAAATGGGCTTCATCAAGTCACCACTTATTTAAAGAAAGTATGATTTATATCAGTAAACTGCTCACAGTAAATTGATTTAATCATGTTGCCAAATTTACTAATATTTATGGACGCCTTTATGGAACAAACGGTGGAAAAAATAGCAAAAAATAACATTTCCAATGGTACTGTCAGTTTTTTTTTTATTTATCTATCATCAATAAGTGAAATGTATCTTAACCGTGATAAATTTATCAAAATTATAAATGAATCAAAAGTCTTCATGATAAACAATATGATAAATGCCCACCTCTGGTTTGACTTCATTTCTTTGCAATAACAAATATTGTGAAAAAATAAATTAAAATAGCAAAATATTTGGTTTATTAATGTTCCCATAATTATATTTCTGTATAATTTAGATTGCTTAAGACTGTCTTTTAGGTTTTTTGTTATAAGAAAAAAAAAACAGACCAGGAATGTCCTAAAGATACTGTAACGCCACAAGGGTTTGTTGTTTGTTCAGTTCCCCAATATTTGCTTGCATCATTTACTCATTTATGGACCTTTAGTGGAGGCCTGTGAGGCACTGATGAGAAAATTAATGTCAGCCAGAGGCACTGCAG